>NW_004524833.1:747224-748407 GCF_000260255.1 Octodon degus | reverse complement strand
ATGTTTGTAAATAGGATCTCAAGTCCGCATCTTGTACAGCAATTAACCACTAAGAAGAATATATGCAGTGTGTTATTTGTTGAAACTGTACTTCCAATTTGATTTGAAACTTTCTCATTGCTATCTGTTTATCAATAAAATTAAAAAAAGAATATGGGCAGAAATAATAGCAGAAAACTTCCCAAATATGAGGAAACAATCAATATTCAGGTAACTGAAGCATAGAGAATGGCAAATAATTTCAACCCAAATCAAAACACATCGAGACACATAACAGTCAAGATCACAGAAATCCTGCACAAGAATAATATACTGAAAGCCGCTTGAGAAAAGAAACAGATTACATTCAAAGGAAAACCCATCAGTATTATGGCAGACTTTTTTTCACAAACCATGAAGCCAAGAAGAGCATGGAGCAAAATACTTCAAGTCCTCTATGAAAATAAATTCTGGCTCAGACTCCTATAACCTGCAAAACTCTCTTTCAAGTTTGATGGAGAAGTGGAACACTTCCATGATAAAGAATAATTAAAGAATTTCATGATCACATACCCAATCCTACACAGACTACTGAAAGATGTTCTAGAGAGGGACCAAAATGATCTCAACTCCATGAATGAGATCAGAAGGAACCCACTAAATAGGAAAAACAATTAAACACAGGAGAAAAAGGGGTACACAAAAGCAGGTAAATAACATGTCAATTGTAAGTAAATACATCTCAATTATAACCATCCATGGGAATGGATTCAATTCACCAATTTTAAAAAAAGACTGGCATAGAGCATGAGTTTAAAGAATGGAAAACAATACTACATGCCTCAGCACCTCAGAAGAAAGCAGGAATAGCAGTCCCTTTCTCAGACAGTCTGAAGTTCACTTTCCTCTTTGGCCCCATAATCTTCTTGATCAGAAAATTTGGGACACTACAGAGGTACATGATGTTGCAGTACAAGTTCTCATATGTCCTGAGTCTTAATTGACCTTAGAAGGTTAGGGCCAAAATGTTGGCTTTAATTGTAGCCCTCCTTTTTCTCTAATTTTGGTCTGCAAACTTAGCTTGTTAACCATCAAGAAGACAAGCTTATTGTTATTATCAAACGATTTAGGCTGTTAAACTTAACCTCACTATCTCTCTGCATTTCAAACATCTTAGGCATAATAAGGAACAGGTATTTTTCAT
>NW_004524833.1:743221-747113 GCF_000260255.1 Octodon degus | reverse complement strand
CATGTTTGCACATAAGTCCAAAAATCTCACCATATACAACCTTGAAGCAGGACAGTCCACATTTTTCCTTTTCTAGTCTCTTGCTTTCATTTACCACCCCCTTCTTCTTGAACATCCACCTACCCGTGAGACATCATAGCAGTAACTGGCATGTCATGACAAGCAGCCCATATTAAGAATACCAGAATGACAGGCACTCCTAACATGAAACTACTATTACAAATTACCATCTGCAGTGCAGTAGCTCAGTTCACAGGTATCAGTATATATAGTTAGTCAGGGTGAGAATCTTTCAAATTAACTGCTAGATTAAAGAATCTTCTGAATGTTCTCAGGATCATTGCCTTACTCATCTTTTACATATAAATGTATGGCTTCACATTGTCATGTTTCCTAGCTCTTCTCCTTTCCCTCTCTTGATTCGTTAGTCCTTGAGAGCCTTCTTTCCTTTTACTTGTATTATATCTTTCTATTTGTATTTCTTCTTTGGAGTTCTTATACGAGGGAGACTATACAATATTTACACGTGTGTCTGTTTTATTTCACTTATTAGTATATGTTCAAGTGGCATCCACTTCAATATAAAGGCTTGCAGTTTATCATTCTTAATAGCTGAATAGTACTCCATTGTGTAAAAATACCACAAACCAAGAATGATCAAGTGAAATAAAGGCCAGTATATACTGCTTAGGGGAAAAATTCAATAGGAAGAGGTAGCACTCAAAAATATGTATGCACCAAACATGGGAGCACACAAATATATAAGACAAATCTTAATGGACATGAAAAATCTAATATCCAATGCCACAATCTTAATAAGAATCCCTAACACCCCCTTATCCCAAAAAGATAGATCAACCAGAGAAAAAATTAACGAAGAAATAGCAGAACTGAACTAGAACTTGAAACTAATGTAATTAGTGAAGATATACAGAGTGTTCCACCCAACCACAACTGAATACACATTTTCTGTTTAGCTGCACATGCATCATTTTCTAAAATAGACTACATACTAGTCCCTAGGTCATGCTTAATTATATGTAAGAAATCAGAAATTATCCCAAACATATTATCTGACCATAGTGCAATGAAACTGGAAATAAACAACAGAAGAAACTAGAAAACCCCCACAAATATATGGAAATTAAACAACACACTACTCAGCAATGAAGGTGTCAAAGACAAAATTAAACAAAAAATGAACAATAGATACAATTCAATGAAAATTCTAACACAACTATCGGAATTTATGGGATGTGATGAAAGGAGTTCTCAGAGGGAAATTTATAGCTATGAACTCACACATTAGGGAAACAGAATGGGAACAAATAAACACCCTAATGCTGCACCTCCAACATCCAGAAAAGAAGAGCAAGCCACACTCAGAGTCAAAAGATGGGAAGAAATCATAAAGAACAGAGCAGAAATTAATTCAATCGAGACAAAGAAAAGAGTTCAAAAAATGAATGAATCAAAAAGCTGATCACTTGAAAGATTAAATAAAATCAATAAGCCCCTAGTAACCTCATCAAAAGAGGAAGGAAATTCAAATTACAAGCAACAAGGAATGAAAAGGATGTAATTACCATAGATCCAGTGGAAATTTAGAAGATTATCAATAACTACTTTTAGAATCTTTACTTTTACAGAATAGAAGACATAGATGAAATGGACAGGTCCCTAGAAAGGTACAAATTATCAAAACTGAGTCAAGAAGATATAAGAACTCTCAATAACCCAATCACAGGCAATGAACTATGAAATGTAATTTAAAAAACCCTACTGACAAAGAAAAGTCCAGGTACTGATGGTTATACAGCTGAATTCTACAAGAAATGAACAAAGATGCAAAAATCCTCAATAAAATCCAATCAAGTACAATACAGCAAATCATCAAGAAGATCATACACGATGAGCACACCGGATTCATTTCACGGATGTAAGGATGATGCAATATTCGCAAATCTGTAAATGTAATACAATATATCAATGGAGCAAAAACTAAAAACCACATGATCATCTCCATTGATGCAGAAAAGGCTTTTGACAAAGTCCAACACTTATTCATGTTCAAAGTCCTACAGAAAATTGGAATAGATGACCTCTACTTCAATCTGGTAAAAGCCATTAATGAAAACCCAACAGCTAACATTATCCTAAATGGGGAAAAACTGAAATCTTTTACTCTTAGATCTGGTACAAGACAAGGATGTCCTCTCTCACCACTCCTATTCAATATAGTTCTGGAATCATTAGCTAGAGCCATTAGACAAGAGAAAGAAATAAAAGGAATAGGCATAGGCAAAGAAGAAGTTAAATTATCTTTATTTGCAGACAATATGATAATTTACTTGGAAGACCCAAAAAACTCCAGCAAGAACCTACTCAATTAATACAAAAATTCATTAAAAAATACAGAAATTCAGCAGCATAGCAGGATACTGAATCAATATCCAAAAATCAATAGCATTCCTCTACACAGATAATAAACACAGTGAGAGGGAAATTAGAGAAATAATACCTTTACAATAACACCCAGGAAAATGAAATCTTTGAATTAGTCTAACTAAAGAAGTCAAAGACCTTCTCAATAAGAATTACAGTACTCTTAAGAAAGAGATCATAGAGGTTTTCAGAAAGTGAACAGATATTCCCTGCACCTGGATAGGAAGAACCAACATTGTGAAGATGACCATACTCCCAACATTGCTGTACCAATTTAAGGCAATCCCTAACAGACTACCACCCACATACACACAGACTTAGAGAAATCATTTATAAAATTTATTTGGAACCAGAAAAGACCTAGAATAGCAAAAGCAGTCCTGAGCAACAAAGACAAGGAAGGAGGTATTACAATTCTTGACTTGAAATTATACTAGTCGGCTACTGTGATAAAATAAGCATGGTACTGGCAATGAAATATACCCGAGGATTATTGGAATAGATTAGAAGATGCAGAAGCCTCTATGAGCATTCAGCCAACTTATCTTTGATAAAAAGGCCAAAAATGCTCACTGGAACAAAGATAGCCTCTTTAACAAATGGTGCTGGAAAAACTGGCTCTCTACATGCTAAAAACTAAAACTTGACCCAGGTTTATCACCATGCACTAAGCTAAAGTGTAAATGGAATAAAGATATAAACATTCATACGGAAACACTAAATCTCCTGAAAGAGAAAGAAGGAGGAACTCTGAGACACAGGGGTAGGCAAAGAGTTCATGAACAAAAATCAAATTGCATGGGTAACATTTGAAAGAATTAGCAACTGGAACCTCTTATTGAGAAGTTTTTGTACGTCAATATAAATTACCAACACAGTAAAAAGACAGTCCACAAACTTTGAAAGAAATCTTGACAAATAAGCACTCAGAAAAAGGTCTGCCCTTTGGAATTTGTAAAAAACTAAAAACCATTAGGGCCACAAAATTTAAAGACCCAATCCAGAAATGAACATCCAAGATGAACACACACTTCTCGGAAGACAAAATTAAGGAAGTGAATAAATATATGGAAAAAGGCTCCACATCACTAGCCATCTGAGAAATGCAAATGAAAACAACGTTAAGATATCATCTCACCCCAGAAAGAATGGCTATCATTCAACCAACAACAAATGTTGGAGAGGTTGTGTGGAAAAAGGAACTCTTCTCCATTGCCGGTGGGAATGTAGACTGCTGCAACCATTATGGAAATCAGAGTGGAGACTCCTTTAAAAACTAGGACAGGAAATTCCATTCAAACCAGCTATCCCCCTACTGAGAGTTTTCCCAGAGGAACTGAAAACATTATATCATAGTGATATATGTGTGCCTATGTTTATAGCAGCACAATTTGTGATAGCCAAATCTTGGAAACAACCAAGATGCCCATCCCCTGAAGAATGGATG
>NW_004524833.1:736174-737016 GCF_000260255.1 Octodon degus | reverse complement strand
GGCTGAGTGTGTTCATAGGGGCTTCAGTGTCTTCTAATCTATTCCATTGATCCTCAGGTCTATTTCAATGCCAGTACCATGCTGATTTTATTACAGTAGGCTTGTAGTATAATTTCAAGTCAGGAATTGTAATGCCTCCTGACTTGTCTTTATTGTCCAGAATTGCCTTTGCCATTCTATGTCTTTTTTGGTTCCAGATAAATTTTAGGAATGATTTCTCTATCTCTGTGAGATATGTCGGTGGTAGTCTGATAGGGATTGCATTAAATCTGTACAGTAATTTTGGGAGTATGGCCATCTTCACAATGTTGGTTCTTCCTATCCACCAGCATGGAATATCTTTCCATTTTCTAAAATCCTCTACAATCTCTTTTTTAAGAGTACTGTAATTTTACTTGAAAAGATCTTTGACTTCTTTAGTTACGTTAATTCCAAGGTATTTCATTTTCTTCAGTGCTATTGTGAAAGGTACTGTTTCTATAATTTCCCTCTCAGTGTGTTTGTTGTCTGTGTAGAGGTATGCTAATGACTTTTTGGTATTGACTTTATTACCTGCTATGCTACTGAATTTCTGTATTAATTCTAGTAGCTTCTTGGTGGATATTTTTGGGTCTTCTAAGTAAAGTATCATGTCATCTGCAAATAAAGATAATTTAACTTCTTTTTGCCTATGCCTATTTCTTTTATTTCTTTCTCTTGTCTAATGGCTCTAGCTAATGATTCCAGAGCTATATTGAATAGGAGTGTTGATAGAGGACATCCTTTTCTTGTACCAGATCTAATAGTAAAAGATTTCAGTTTTTCCCCATTTAGGATTATGTTAGCTGTTGGGTTTTCATAAA
>NW_004524833.1:727319-736074 GCF_000260255.1 Octodon degus | reverse complement strand
TATAAAGAATGATAAACTAGAAGCCTTTATATTGAAGTGGATGCCACTTGAAGATATATTCATAAGTGAAATAAACCAGACACATGTGTAAATATTATACAGTTTCCCTAGTATAAGAATTCAAAAGAAGAAAGACACGTAGAAATGTATAATACAATTAAAAGGAAAGCAAGAACTTGAGGATTAGACAGTGAAAAGACAGCAAGGAGAAGAGCTAGGAAACATGACAGAGGTGAACCATACAGTTATATGTACAAGATGGGTAAGGCAATGATCCTTAGAATCTTCAGAAAGTTTTCAAATCTAGTAATTAACTGGAAGGATTCTCACCCTTACTAACTATACATGCTGATACCTGTGAACTAAGAACTCTACTGAAGATAGCAATGTGTAATAATAGGGTCATGCTTGGAGTGCCTGTCATTCTGGTCTTCTGAATACATGCTGCTTTTCATGACATGCAAGTTGCTGCTGTGCTCTCTCTCAGGTAGATGTTTGTTTAAAAAGGAAGGTGGTGGTGAATGAAAGCAGGAGATAGGAAAAGGGGTGTTGCGCGACTGTCCTGCTACAATGCTGTATATGGTTAGATTTCTAAACTTCTGTGTAAAAATATGTAATTATTTTTTCCTATTTTTAAAATATATTTCTATTTTTTTCTTTGTATTTTGTTGCGACTTAAAGTTTTACATATCAATATTTGTTTTACAATACCTCTTCCATGTTATGCCTAAAATGTTTGCTATTCAGACAGATAGTTAGGTTAAGCTCAAATGTCTAGTTTGTATGTTAATAACAATAAGCTTCTTTTTTTATGGTGTCGCTTTGATTTTTTTTTATTTTTTATTTTTCAACAAATAATACACTGCATATATTCTTCTTAGTGGTTAATTGCTGTACAAGATGCGGACTTGTGATCCTATTTACAAACACCATTAGAACAAATCATTCTATTCATTAACAGAATGTAACTATATATTTATCCCAACCACTTTGAATACATAGATACAAAATGGACATTCATCTGTATACCCCATTTTTTCTAAGTTCCGTTATTGAATATTATAGGTGTGTAAACTCAGCAAAATATTCTAAAAGAGTCCAGTAGCCCAAAATAGCATTGGGTCTTCTGTTTAACTGGCAATGTCAGAAATTATTGACCTGAGTCCCCCACAGCTCAACTTAACAGCATGGCTTTATTTCTTATATTTCGTCTTCATACTTTTCTACTGGATGGTTAAGACCAAGGTAAAGCAGGACCTATGCAACAAGAGTTGTAACTTTTTGGTCTGAGAAGGTCAGTGAAATGCCCTCAGGATTTGTCCTGAGATCCTGTACCTCAGATTGTAGAACCTTTATCAGTGCAGCGATGTGGAACAATAAGCTTCTTTTCGGGAGGATTAACATCCAAAGTTTGCATACCAAAAATTAGAGAAAAAGAAGGGCTTCAAGGACTCCCAACATTTTGACCCTAGGCTTTCAAGTTCAGTGAAGACTCAGGTCATAGGAGAACCTGTACTGTAACATTATGTAACTCAGTTGTGTCCCAAATTTTCTGATCCAGGAGATTATGGACCCACAGAGGAAAGTGATTGATGGTATAGTGTGCCTAAGGAGAGTCACATGGAGAGAAAACATTCTCTCAGGTTTTCACAGAGAGCAAATTGGTCAAGCAATGGCCATGACTCATCCACATGGCTGACACTGACAATGGATCTACAAACTGCAGTACAAGGATTCTGGATAAATTTTGAGTGGATCAGACTGACTTTATCAGATACAAAAGCTACATTTCTTGTCTTATAGTCCTTGCTTTATCTTGGTCTTAACCATCCAGCGGAAAAGTATAAAAGGTACATAAGGTAAAGACATATTAATATGCTGAGCTGTAAAATCCTCAAGTAAACAACTTCCGACTTTGCCAGTCTTATGGAAAACCCACTATTATTATGGCCTACTGGACTATATTGGATTATTTTGCTGAATTCATGCACCTGCAATATTTAAATGACAATGGAATACCTTTCTCTGACAAAACTAAACAACAAAGAGGATACAATGAAGGATCATTTTGTATCTGTAAATATCGCAGGTGTAAATATTCAGCAAAATATTCCAATATACTCCAGTAGTCCATAATAATAGCAGGTTTTCCAAAAGACTGGCCATGTCAGAAATTGTTGACTTGAGCCTTTTATAGCTCAGCATTTTAATGTCTTTACTTTTTATACTTTGTTTTTATACTTTTCTGCTGGATGGTTAACACCAAGATAAAGCAAAAACCTATGTAGCACGAAATGTAGCTTTTGTATCTGATAAGGTCAGTCAAATCCACTCAGAATTTATCCTGAAACCCTGTACTGCAGTTTGTAGATCCTTTGTCAGTGTAAGCTGTGGGGATGAGTCATGGACCTTGCTGGACCAATTTGCTCTCTGTGAAAACCTGAGAGAATGTTTTCTCTCCATATGACTCTCCTATTCAAAATAGGATAGATATACAGCTACATTCTCTTAATTCAATGAATAGAAAGATTTGGTCTAACAGTGTTTATGGACAGAATATCATGTCTACATCTTATACAATGAATAACCACTAAGACAACAATATCCATTGTATTAATTATGGAAACTGTCCTACTCATCAGATTTGAAACTGTCTCATTGCTATTTGTTTCTCAATAAAATTATTGAAAAAGAAAAAGAAATAAAATAACTTGCTGGTACCAAGGCAATAAATCAACCAAAATGCATAACATTGCATCATGATTACACTTAAGAAAAATATAACGCAGGAATGCCTAAAACCCCAGCTGCTTGGAAGGTTAAGGGAAAAGAAATTTCAGGTTTACAAACTTAAGGTCAGCTTGGACAACTTAGTGAGAAATTGCCTTGAGATTAAAATAAAATTAAAAGCTGACAGTACTGAGGATGTAGTCCAGTGGTGCAGTGCTTGCCTCGCATGAAGTAGGTCCTAGGTTCCAGCTAAGGGAGGAAAGATTTGTTTAAGTCACAGTTTGTAAAGGTTTACGTCTTTAAACAGCTGGCTGCAAGACAGGGTTTCTTGGCAGGGAGGAATCACACAGGAAAGAGTTTGTGATATGCAGAAGACTGCAAATGCAAGTAAGCTAAGGCCTTAGCAGTATCTTTCTGCCTCTTTTATCTTATCCAGGCTACTTAAGGCAGTAACGTTCATACTTAGTGCCCTTGAGCCTAGCTTCATACCTTGAATCAATGACATCATCCCACACTGGAGATCCAGCTTCCTCTGAAAAAGCCCTACCTGTGACTGCATGGGGCTTTGAGGAGAAAACCTGGACATCTAAGCACAACCATAATAACAAAATACAGGGATCTTCTGATTGCATAACCACTTCCACATTATTGAGATGGCATTCTTTTGCTAAAGCTAGTGATTTTTAAAATATCATTACTGACTCATGAATTTACAAAAAAATGCAACATATTATAATCCATTACTCTAATTGTCTCCTTGATGTTCAAATTATCTCAAGGGATAACACTTTCAAACAACATCCTGTATCTTTTTGTCATAACTTCATCAATCTTTAAGCACACTGAAATGTGCTTAAATATGTGATTTTTTTTCTGGTGCACTGAAATTCCCCAGGTTTACCTGTGTGTGTTGAGCATTACAGAAAGAAGCAGTGATTTCATCAAAAAGTTCTATTTCTTTAGAGGGGAATGCTACTTTTGCAATCAAGATCTGGATGCTATCTCTGTGTGTGTGTTTGTGTGTGTTTTAGGGATATTATTATTTTTAGATCCTTTGAGTTGGCAGTTGTGAAGCCACATATACACAGTGGGATCTTCAACCCTAACTATCTCAAAATGACTTTATTTGGAGACCATGTGTGCAGAGGTAATCAACTAAAAAGTCTCCACGGTAGGGTACAAGGCGATGTGGTCAATAGTCTAAAAAGGGAAACTGACACAGGAACATTTGGAGGGAAACTGATCTAAACGCACAGGAGAAGATGGTTACTTGTCATCCCAGGGGAGAGACCTGGCATAGGTCTCTCTCAAACTGCTGTCAGAAGAAACCAACCCTGTCTCTGCCTTGACTGATCTGTGAAATAATACATTTCTGTCATTAAAGTGACCCAATTTCTATTACTTTATTTTGGCAGCCTTAATAAACTCATATACTTTCATTAAAAAATTGCTGCAAGTTGATGATTTAAAACAACCTATGCTGGGGGCTGGGGAGATGGCTCAGTGGAATAAGCACTTCCCTGGCAAGCACAAGGACCTGAGTTCAATCCCCGATTCTGCAAAATAAAATAAAATAAATAAATAAAAATAAAACAACCCATGTTTATTAATGTCTATATCTTTGGCTTAGAGGTCTAGCATAAGTCACACCAGGTTAAAATTAAGGTTCTGGGGATGCTGAATATCTTTCCAGAGATTCTACGAGAGAATATGATCTCTTAATATATTCACTGAGTGGTCAGTAGTTGTGGTTGTAAGACTTATGTCCCTCTTCTTTGTCAGCTTAGGATAATTCCCAGTTTCTAGTGGCCACTAGCATCTTTTTATACACAGCCTCTTTCTTTCATCTTCATAACTAGCAAAAGTACTTTGGGTTGCTCTTAGGCTTTAAATCTCCCCTGCATTTTTCTCCTCTATGACATTTGTGGGGTTTTTGTTGTTGCTGTTGTTGTTTTGTCCTTTTCTTTCACTGTAAAAAGCTCATGCTATTTCACTGGATTTAATATCCTTAATAGATTGGGCACCATGGCACATGCAGTGACTTTGAGGCCACACTGGAGCACATAGTGGACCCTGTGTCAATACACCAAAATCATCATCATACCATCATAATCTGGAATAATGTTCTTACTTTAAACTAATAGTTTTTTTCCCTTGCAGCACTAGGGACTGTACCCAATGCCTCACCCACACTAGACAAAGCACTCTACCACTAATCTGTATGTCCACCTCTAACCACCTATTTTCAGGTAACTTCAATTTTATCTGTAGCAATACCTTTGCTATGTAACATAATTGCAGGTCACAAGTGTGGAAATCGTAGGAAGGATGGCATTATTCTGTCTATCATATAATGACATCTATATATTTACATAAGTGCTTTTATGATGCTATACACAGAATAGTTTCAGAATTTTATTATCATTGTAATTATTAACAAAGTCAACTAAGTAAAATTTTACTTTCTTTTAAGTTCACTTAATCTGTCCAATATTTTCACTGACAAAATGAACACAGGGAACTATTGTTTGCATTGACTTGCAAGGTTTGTTTTTAAATTTTTCATATTCAATTTTATTTCATGAATAGCTAAAATACTTTTATAACTCAGAAATCAAAATTATATGAAAAGTAGTATCTAGAGAGATCTCATTTCCATTTGTATCCCAGCTCCTGAGTTCCAAGGACAATATCTATTAGAAGCATGATTCTTTGATTTTTGTCATTGCTGTCACCTATCCAGTCATTGACATAGTGATGGCAAACATGTGCTAGTAGAAGTCTATCATCATTTTCATCAGCTGTAGCCATTTATTGCAGTTTGAATGCTGAAAACAAAAAATACATAGAGCAATTCCTACCCAAGGCATGACTGCCCTTCTGTAGACTTGATGTGGAGTGGGATGAGTCTCAGCAAATGCTGAAAACTTAACTTACCAGTGTAGGCACTCAGGATGATCATGAAGGATCATCCTTCATGATTATACTTTAGAAAGGCTTCATGGAAGATGCACAACATAGCTGAGAGCCAATAGAGGGGGAAAAAGCATGAACAAAGGCAAAGATGAATGTCTAAGAGTGTGAGGGAAACAATTAGCCAAGAATTTTTGGGGAAATGTCACTGGGTGACTTCTGGCTCTTGCCCCAGTCAGAATAACCATGAAAAGAAAACATTCTGAACCACTTCAGTACATGGAAGTACGTACAAGAGTGCAACTAAGGGCACCTACAGGAAGACATGCACCACTGCTTCCACAAGTGGGAAGCACAACGGGATGCGTGTGTTTGAAAGGAGTAGGATTAATGGCAATGTCTTTTACTGTACTAAATTTAAACAATTTTAAATATTCACGCTATTGTTTGATCCTCTCTTCTATAAATTATCTTCATTCCAAACTAAGAAGTCAATCAATATGATCCAAAAACATATACACATTGAACCTCCCCCTCATAAAACCTTGTAAACTAGGGGATGAAGGTAAGACAAGGGCAAATACAGCAGGACAAATGATAGAAGTGTTTTATGCATGCATAGATCTGCAAAAATTGAAGTGTTAATAAGTATAACCATATGACCTAATAAAAATGTGGGAAAAACTAGTGGAAAGATCTTTTTAAATATAATTAATAAAAATTTACCAAGATTTCTACCTAAAACATTTAAAGAATTTTTTAAAAATCAGGCCCTCAAAATTTGAATGCCCAATAAAAAATTGAGCATCTGAGATGAATATATGCTTCTCAGATGAAGAAATACAAATGGCAAATAAATATATGAATAAATGTTCACCATTGGACATTCAAAAAATATAAATTAAAACAACACTGAGATTCCATCTCACCCTAGAGAAAATGTCTGTTATCAAGAAATTAAGCAATAACAAATGCCTGAGGGGCTGTGGGAAAAGAGGAATCCTTCTCCACTGTTGGTGGGAGTGCAGACTGGTACAACTACTATGAAAATCAGTGTGGAGATTCCTTAAAAAGCTAGGATTAGAATTCCCATTCAACCCAGATATTCCCCTCCTAGGTATTTTTCCAAAAGAACTGAAATCATCATACCACAGCAACATATGTACATTTATGCTTATGGCAGCACAATTTGCCATTGCTAAATCTTGGAAACAACCAAATGTCCATCAACTAAGAAATGGACTTTAAAAATATATGGCAGTTTTACACAATGGAGTATTATTCAACAATAAAAAGGTAAATTTGAAGTTATGAGGGATCAATGGATACAGCTAGAGACTACATTGGCAAGGGAAATAAATCAGATCTATATGTGCAAACATCTTATTATGTCCCTAGTGGGAGAACCTGAAATACTAATTAAAATCTAAAAGGTTCAATAGATACTGTGAAAGGGATGGAAATTTTTCAATGGGAAGGAAGAACTGGGATGAGGAAAAGGAGAAAAGAAAGAAGGAAGGAAGGAGATAAACTATGTGTTTATATAAATTGTACTGCTAGATAATTGAACTGCTTATTTCTACTGGTCTATTGTAAGAAATAGTTAATGATTACATGTTTTTCTTGTTTCTTTCTTCTTTGTAATTTATTTGACCAATTTTGCATGCTTATATCTGGAAATCTGAATAACTAACTTGAGGACAACAATATGCAACATAACACCCATTGTTCAATTCCTATTTTCTTATTTACTGAAATTGTGTATCACTTCTAATGCTTATATTTTACTATTTTTATTTAAAAAAAAAACAATTAGGGCCATCGAGATAGCTCAGTGGACTAAGGGCCTGCTTGGACTAGAGCAGGGACAGGGGTTCGATCCCCACTAATGCATGCTGTGCCAGCCCCACCCTCAGGCACACTGAGCCAGGGACAGTCTAGGCATGATGTCACAAGCCTTATAATCCCAGTGATGAGGCAGCTGAAAAAAGGAAGATCGCTGTGAGTCCAAGCTGCACAGTAAAATCCTGTACCAACTTAAAACAAAGAAAAAAAAAGAAAAAGATTAGATGAGTGACACATTAAGATATGCATAAATGGGGCCTGGGAGATGGCTCAGTGGAATAAGCACTTTCCTAGCAAGCACAAGGGTCTGAATTCAATTCTTGGTTCCACCAAAAAAAAAAAAAAAAAAGATATGAATAAATGATATAAATAGGCATTTCACCAAAGAAGATACACAAATGTCTAGTATCATATGCACCATTATTTCTTATCAGAAAAATGCAGGTCAAAACCATAAGATGCAAAAAAGTGTATTGTTTGAATAACTACTATGTGTATGTACTCCTTGACCTAGGTAATAGAACTATTTGTGAATATTTCTGAAAATTGGTCTTATTAAGCCACACATGTTCATAATCTTCCCATGGTGATACTTTTCCTCCTCAATTAATGCAAAATATATAAAAAGATATAATAGATATTTAGCAATTCCTCTCTTAAAATCAAAGATTTTTCTAATTGTACAGCATTACTTATGAATAAAGTAGGAATGTGAACCACTGGGGAGTTATTATTGTATCTTTGTTTACATAAACATGAGGGACGGGGAGATGGCTCAGTGGAATAAGGGCCTGAGTTCATTCCCCAGTTCTGCGAAAAAAAAATAAAAAAAAATAATAAAAAAATAAAAAAAATTACATAAATATATTTTCATAGAGAGGGAAGCATTTCTTTATCAGTAGTGCTCAAACTCTAAGACTACATTGGAATTACAGGGAGGTTTTCTCACTGTACAGACTCCTGGATCTCAGTCCTAGAACTGCTGATTTCCTATGTTAGCAGTGGGTGCCCGAAAAGTCACATATTTTTAAATGTACATACTGCTTAATTTTTTGTGTGTTTTTATTTTTTATTTTTAAAATTTTTTTCAGAATTTTATTGATAAACAGGATTGAGACAGTTTCAAATCAAATCGCTAGGACAGTTTCAATAATTAACATACTGCGTACATTCTTCTTAGTGGTTAATAGCTGTACAAGATGCGGACTTGAGATCCTATTTACAAACACCATTAGAACAAATCATTCTATTCATTAAGAGAATGTAA
>NW_004524833.1:704406-722623 GCF_000260255.1 Octodon degus | reverse complement strand
ATTTATGAGTGTTACCTCTTCCTCTTGAATTTTTCCCCTAACCAGTACATAGTGGCCTTCTTTATTTTGCTTGATCATTATTGGTTTGAAGTTGAGACTGTCTGAGAATAGAATTGCTACCCCTGCTTTTTTCTGAAGTGCTGGGGCATGTAGCATTGTGTTCCATCCTTTGACTGAAATGTCAGATTTTTGACAAATTCTCAGGTAATACAGCTGCTGAGCTGGGTCAGTCTTTCAGGGCCACTTTTCTATATGATGGATTCTTGAAATTGGAACTTTTGGGCAAACGCTTATGCAAATTTTTCACTTTGGTGAATTTAGCTCATTATCTTTTACTAAGACTGAAGCAATTGACAATTTATTGTTAAATAATCATACCCTTCCCTCACTATTGCCTACACTGATCACGACAGCTTTTACCTTTTTAGACAATTGAGTGGTGAATAAAAGACATACATTATTGTATTTGTACTGGCTTGCGTAACTTTTTATTACTTTTTTACAGTAACTCTTACCTTTTGTATTATTATAAAACTTTCATCATAAAAGATTTAGGAACTACACATAAAGACAATAGAATCACTCATAATTCTACCCACACATACATGATCAATATTAACATTCTATGTATGTTGTAACCTTGTTTTTCAATTGCTAGTTTACTCTAAACAACTTCTCCATATATCATCACTAATGATTCTTTTCCATTATCTGCCAGAATGCTATATCCTATCAAGGGAATGTTTCCAAATGTGAGGTGACATTTCCAAAATGATGCTTTGGGCATATTGAACTAGAAACAGGATTTAGAATAGGGAAAGTCTATAAGTGAGGGACAAGATACTATTGGTTATATTTGGGACTGATGACAGTCAAATTAATAGAGAGAAGTGGACACAGGAAAAGGATCATCAATGTTAGCATCCACAGAGCAGCAGTACATGATTAAATCCAGTGACACTCCTTGAGGTATCAAGACTATAACATTGGTGGATGTCTTGGAGGGCACCAAGATGGCCTGTCCTGTGACTGATCCATAAATGTATCTCCGTGTAGGAGTGCATGGGCAGCAGTTAACATTACAGAGGAAGAATTTCATTTTGTAGAACAATAGAGTTAAATCCTAGAGCCAGATTTGATTTTCCATTTCAAGGGATTAATTATTTGAGAGATTCCATGTTGAAAAAGAAAGAACATACATTCAAGTATTAAAAAAACAGCATTTCAATGAGCATCAGAAAGCTTACAAAAATTCTGTGAACAGTCTATCTATAGAATAAGAGCAATAACAATCCATAAAGTTGTCAGGATGGAATGAGATGTCAAATTCTGTTTCATAACAAATGGACATTTAAAAAGAGGTAGTTTCTTCTATCATTGAGGGATAGCATCAGTCTTCCCATGAATCATTCCCCAACTTGCCCTGCCCTAGAGAAACACTCATAACCAACATGTCTGTCAATAAAGAGAAGACAGTTTTGAAACAGTGTCATTTGTGAGCAGCTGTCTGCCCAAGCATGCAGAGTAGGCTGTGACCTCCCTCTTAAACGGAAGCTCTGACAGTGTGCCATGGGATGACTGGCAAGGTTCCATGTATACTAGATGGAGGTTACTTGAGAACATTACAGAGCACAGCACAGCAGGAAGTGAGGAGGAGTAAAGGTCGGTACTGCTGTCAGTACTGCTTGTTCCTTACTCTTTCTTCTTAATTTCCCCTTTTGCCAGCTCACAAGAACCTCAGGCTCACTGTTTGCTCTAGTATCAAACTATAGATACTGATGACAAGAAGTGCACACACAAGTTTGTCTCTTCCAGTTTTAGTCTTTTCTTCCTAAGAGATGATACCCCTGTAAACCCAAGGTGCAAGTATCACTTCAAAGTTCCTCACATGGCATTCAGGAATGCACAATTACAAGTTTCCTGTGGGAATCTAAGTCTTTCTCTCTACCCACCAGAAGCAATTAAACTGTTCCCAAAATGCAATTGTTTCACTTGCTTGACAACCATCTAATGTATAATTAGCAGAGATATCAAAATAGCCATCGTCTCCCATCCCTAACCAATAGCCCTGAGACAATAGGAACACATAATACTCATTCTCTTAACCACTTTTATTCAAGGTTGGAAGAACAGAAAATTTAGACCCGACTACAATACCCAGTTTACCTTTGATGACAGGAAGTGCACTTCTAAGTCGCAGCCAACAAATCATTCATCAGAAACCTCTGATCTCTGGGAGTCTGGGAAGAGTGGTCTATGGGAGAAAGTGAACAAATACTTATTTACTCAGAAGCAGCTGTTAAGCTGAGTAACATATGCAACATACCCTTGTTCCATCACAGTTTCACCGCAAGCCTGTGAGTTGGGTATCATTATCCTCTTTTTACAGAACAGGAAAGAAAGACTCAGAAAGATTAAGTAGATGAACAATACAGTCAGTCATAACTGTCTTTCTTTCTGTCACATTTTTTTCTCATTTAGTTTCCCAGTGTATGTTCCTATTCTCTTGATTACTTCATGGATGAACAGTCCTCCCACTCCTACAAAAGAAGCAATGCAGTCTTGACTCCCCTTTTAGATCAGTCAAATCAGTTTTCCCTAATGCCAAGCTGAGCATCAGTTATAATTCAGTGACTATGATATTAAACTCCACTGCCTCCTGAAACTAAGCTTAAACTTTCATGCCTCCTTGCAGCCCATGTTGATGGAATGGTGGTTATGAAGGTGGAGAATTACATTTGTTAAGTAATTATTAACTTAAGTATTAGTAACTTATTTTGTTTTGATTTTTTAATACATTTTCCTATAATGAATTCCCGGATTATTGTTAACAAAATCATTATGATTTCAAAACTAAAATGAATGAATATGTGCTGTTTCCGGCTGCCCTGTCTGCCCATTCCTTTCTTCTCTCTCACCCTATATCTGCATGTAATGTGTTTCTTCCTTCCAGAGATGCTCACAGCTGTTTCCCTTCCTTTCTTTCTCTCTCAAGCTCTGGGGTAGCTTTCATTTCTTCATCTAAGCGCGCCTGGGGCCTCATGGAAACTCCCCCGCAGTATGATTGCTTCCACACTTTTCTAATGCTTTAAAGGACATCAGCTGAAAATTGCTTATTGATCTCGAGGGGGAATCCTCCCTTCCAAAGCAATTTGCAATTAATGAAGGAATGCAGAGGCATCCTTGTCTACTTCCTGTTCTTCACCTTTCCCTTCACCCCATTCTGTGCTGACACCTTACATACCAGGCCACCCTAGGCTCAGGGCCTCCTTTCCAAGCTTTTTTGTGAAGCTGACTTTCTATTTCTCAGACATTGATCACTTGAACCAATTAATCATTTTAGTGTTGAGTAATTTTGAAAAAGTTCTGAAACCCAAATACAGAAAAGATTCTTTGCTTCCCAAACACTTGAAGTCCCAAGAGAGAAGTCTTCTTCCCACTTGGGTAGCCTCAAGGTTCATGCCTTCTGCTGTCCACAAGCAGCAGGAATACTGTGGCTGGGCCAGGGCCCAGTGCTCAGATGCCACTGATTGCACTGTTCTAAGCAGCTGAGTCTCACTACCATGTCCCCATCAGTGCTCAGTACTGAGTAAAGCTGTATGAGATGCAGCACATGTGTTGGAGTGCTCATTTTGCTCCAGGCACTAGGCTATTCATATTTATAAAATTTTGCTGATTCTACCCACAAACACTCTAGATCAGATCTCATCCTCCTAGAAAGTGAAGACTTCCCAAGGACCTGCCACTCACAGTTACTCTCTTTACAATGACAAGACTTGGTTTAGAGAAGTTAAGTGCACTGCCAAGACCACACCAGGTTGTAAAGGCAGTGACAGGTGGCAACCCAGCCCTCTGGCTCTGAATTCCATCCTCTCTCTGTTTCCCCACAGCTAGAAAGTGGTCCATTTACTGAAACTCATACTGGGAATGGGTTTGATCTGTGGAAAGTGGCCTTGTGATGTCTCCTGCTGCTGACATACTATGACCTGCCTGTGACAAACCATGTTCCTTTTCCATACAGGCACCAACTCTGAAAACCGCTGCCTAGGCTCCGGGCTTGACTCAAAGCCCTCTAGATCCTCTTTGAGCAGAGTCACAAAGTCAGAAATAGTAAAGTATCCTTTCATAAAAGTAGGACTTTTTTAAACAACAAAACTAAAGCTTTCCTATTATCAGCATAGATGTACATGTAAAAGGTCATGAGCTGATAGGTGGTACACACTGTAATCCCAGCACTCCATAGGCTGAGACAGAGATCACAAGCTTGAGCCCAACGTGGGCAATTTAGAGAATTAGCAAGAACCTGTCCCAAAAATATGTAAAAGAAATAAGAAATAAAAATAGTATAATAATAAAGGAGGTGATGTAGATATAGCTCAGGCCCTGGATTCAGTCCCAAAAGTTAATAAATAAAATCTAAAGTCAATTTTTTAAATTAAAAATAAAGATGAGTAAATGTCCTAAGCTAAGCTTTTTTTCCTTTTTCTCACAAACTGCTTTTAAAACAAACATTTAACCTGTTCTGTTCAGCCATAGTATTAAGGTAATTAAGTCTTCCTCTTCCTGACACTTTAAGTTCACTTGCAGAATTTTTCCTCTAAGGAAATACATAATGTCACTGCTTTTTTGCTAATCCCAAGGAAAGCTGTTCTTTGTTTCTCTGCGTATGTCCTTTTTAATTTGTGTTAAATAGATTTTGTGTTGTTATTAAAAGCAGAACCAAAAACCCTAGACTATAACCAAACTTACAATTTTTATAATGCATCAGGATAAAGTATTATGTATTTTTAATTATTTTTCACTTTTTAAAGTAAGTAAATTATATTAGTTAAAAAATTAGAAACCATACAGAATTCAACAATGATTGTTATATTACATATTGTTGTCTTCAAATAAGTTGTTCAATTTACCAGATATGAAGATGCAAAAGTGGTCAAAAAATCATAAAAACTTAAAAAGGAAAGAAAAAAGTTAAACATTAGCTTCTTCTCCTTTCAATAGACCAGCAGAAATCAGCAGTATAATTATCTAAGCTAGCCTGTGTATACACATACATATTTTTCCCCTTCTTTCTTTCTTTTCTCCTTTTCCTTGTTCTAGTTGTTCCTTTCTTTTGAACAGATTTAATTCTTTTTCACGATATGTATTGTACCTTTCAGACTTTATTTTCTTTTTTAGGTTCTTACAGTAGGTAGACAATATGTTATTTATACATACAGGTCTGATTTATTTCACTTATGAGTTATGGTCTCTAGTTGTATCCATTGACCTATAAAAGTCTCAAGCTTATCTCTTTATAGCTGAGTAATACTCCATTATGTAAAAATATCACAGCTTTCATATTTTTAGATATTGTTATTTACATGTATTCAGATATTCTAAAGTAATCTAAAGCCCAGAGTCTCATCATGAAGTTCAGGTTAGCCTTGAACTCACTATGTAGCCCACATTGGCCTTGAACTCCTGGCAATCCTCTTCCTGCCCCAGTCTCCCAAGTGCTGGCATTACAGGCATGCCCCACCTCACTGGGCCCCATGGATGTTTTGCTAATTGCCTCCCTTCTATTATTTCCTCCTTCTTAAGTAAGGAATATCTAAAACATTATTTATCCTTAGAGAGCCACAGCCCCTGGACCTAGTTATCATGAATGACTTCAGACCAAAGGACTATACTGAAATCAGTAAAATGTAAAAGGTGTTTCCTTGTCACTACCTGGTGAAGTGATAAAAGATTGTGAGTCTGCCAATAATTCAATAAACATTTACTATGATCTATTTTGACTCTAGGGCCAGCTAGTATAAATAAATATGTTAAGATCTCAGAAGAAACAGAGGTGGAGACTGGACATTACCAGGATTGAGGCAGACTCTCTCCCACCTCTCAGGTTCAGGGTCTCCAGAGTCTCACCCCATTCGTGCAGTTCCAGCCTCCTCCTGGGGCATCATGCTGCCCTCCTGTCTTGTGGTCATTTCCATATTACGAAGCCTGCATCTGAGCTTGTCTTGTGCTGTGGGTGCAGGTCAGACTCTGATTGTCCTTCCAGCATCATTTATGAAGATGATTGGCTAAGTGTTGAGTCTCTGAATTCCAAATTTCAGAAAAGGGAAAGTGTGTAACTGGTCTGTTGGATCAAAGCAGTGCAATTAGCTGTAGCCATTGAGCTGTGCTTCATGGCCCCTATGGTTTAGATCTCATATAACTTTAAAGGTCCGTGTGGTAAAAGCTAGTTAATCTCAATTAGTTAAAGTGACTTTCTCTTTTGAGAAAGATAAATCTGTAAAATGAAGACAATAACTGCCTCAAACTATTATAGTTAAGATTAAATAAGGTGATATTTGTCAAGCGCTTAGGACAGAAAGTGTTTAAAAATGCTGGTTTTCTTTAAAAAATGATGATTTTCTTTTTTAAAAATGCTGGTTTTCTTATGCTCTTATCTAAGCTAAGCTGCACACTAAATTCAGAAATATTACATCTAACAAAGTTTCCCATGATGGAAACTAAATCAGTATTTTGACTACTAAAAAGAAGTTTCTGGGCTGGGCAAATAGGTCCGTGCATTAAAGCATCTGCAAGCAGGAATAGAGGCCCTCGTTCAATCCCTGGGCCTGACGTGCAAGTCCCACCTCTAGGGTGCACTGAGATGGCAACTGAGACTGGGCATGGTGGCATGTGCCTGTAATCCCAGCTCTTGGGAGGCTATAAACAGGCAGATCACTATGAGATTGATCTAGTAGCGAGACCCTGAACAGCTTATTTAAGTTGTAGAACCTGTAGGCCTCCCCTAAAATACAATAAATAAATAAATAATAATAATAATAAAAGTTTCATCTATCACAAAGAGAGGGTATTAAGCAAATAGACACTGTGCCAACATTTCTTTTTTGTCACCAAATAGCAATATTAGTGATTAAAATATTTCAATAATGATAGTAATTAAAATAGCAGAGAATCTTTTTATTAATATTTTCTTCTTCACTTCTATAACAATCCTGGGAGACTAAAACAATTACTTGCTTCCTTTTACAGTTAAATAACCTGGTCAAGGCTGTTTGCCTTTTGATTAACAAATGTGGGATCCAAATCAGGTCCTTTGACACTAAAAATGCCCACAGCCTTGGGCACTGACCCTTTTCAATGTCCTCACTAGGAAATAAATTTTGTAGTGATTATTTCAAGAATGGTCTGTTCAGACCATGGAGTAAGCTCAACAGTCTAAGTGCCTGCCTAGGCAAGCTCAAGGACAGGGGTTCAACCCCCCATCCCATATGCAGGACCAGCTCTGCCCCAGGTGCGCTGAGCTGGCCACCAATATCAGGCATGGTGTGCATGCTTATAATCCCGGCTCTGAAGAGGCTGCAAACAGGAGCATCACTACAAGTCCAATCTGCGTAGTGAGACCCTGCACCAAACACATAGAATTTTTAAAAAGAGTGGGCTGTTAATTTTGTTATTGAATTCTCTACCTCTTTCTATCCAAAGCATAAAATCTAGAATTTGGCTTTATCATGTCAGTTTGGCTTTAGAAATGGGTGGATCTGCCCTTGCAGGTACCTGGAACAAAGGCACTCTTTTCATTATGTATGTAAAAGGAGGAGCACCCTTTATTAAAAGAGAAAAAGGTTTAAAATAAGCACCTACAAAATATGGTAGAGTAAAATAAAATGCTAGAGTAATGCCTATCTGTATCAGTCAGCTCAGTTTGTGCTGACTGCCCCTATTGCCCATGAAGTGCTCCACTCTTGAGCTGGCACTCTACCCTGAGCCCCAGCCTACTTAGCCAGCCAGTGTCACTCTTATCAGGCTCTCTCCTGTGCAAGGAGCAGTGCACTGCTGCCAAAGGGCCTCCACTTCCAGAAATTGTGTAGGATAAGCTCCAATTTCCTGCAGATTAAGGTCAAAACCAAGTTTTACCCACAGCAAGGAAATGCTTACAATGTAATAATAACTCAGAGCCAGGAACATATGCCATGCCTAACTACATGTTACTATCGTCTATTGCTTGCTGCCATATTCATTTATTATACTGAACCTTCTTAGATAACAGTAATTTCAATCAAATCTGTAGTCACTGAGACCTTGGAACCCTTGGCATTAGACAATTAAAAATATTTCTAGAAGACAAGCTCTTGAGATAGAAATGATCCCAACTTCCCTTCCTTCACCTTCAGCCATTACAAAGAAATCTGTGCATCTTTGGTGCCATTTCCCCTGAGATTAGACTTTATAGGGTTTCCATCATAGAAAAGAAGACTTGAAATTAAATCAAAGGACAGGAGAACATACCAATTCTTTCCTGTTTCCTCTAGCCTCCCACCTTAATATAACACTGAGCTCCAAGTCCTATGACTGAGTTCCAGGAGCTGCCACTACTTCTTCAAAGCAGGGTGCCCTGAAATCATTCTCCAGTCTTCACTCCCCCAACACTGTCATTTTCAGCTAAGAAGGGTTTTGTTCAGAGTGCTTGTTTGCCAAAACTCATATAAATCAGAATGTGCACTTTGCAAGGCTTAGGTTTGATTAATTTTTTAAAATTTAGAAGCTGCATGAATGGGGTTTGAGATTAAGTGTGCAAAGATGTTTAGGAGCAGCCTCCCCACCAGCCTTCAGATTGAGATAGATGAGGAGCAATACTGGGTTTGAGCTGCCCATAATTGAAAAAGTCTGTGCCCAAAATATCATATTTTTCCTGCATCTCTACAAGAGCCATAACTCTAAGGCCTTCCATTAGAGCTTCAATAAAGGGAATGTCTTCAACTCTCAGGCTCCCAGATAGTCTTAGTGTTGGTTATTACTTACAGAACAAGGTTAGAAATGTCAAGGATGAAGGGTACTGGGGAGGAGGAATAGGGTCAGTACTCAAAGGAAAATGATCCCTAGGCTTTCCTGAGAAATCAGCAAAAAACTACAGAGCAGCAGCATTTGTGAGTGAATGAGCAACAGAAGAGCAAATGTGAACCACACAAATGCAGTCTTCTAAGGCCAAGAGCCTGAGCCCACAGAGACTGCGGCAGTCCTCTCAAAAGGTGTCCAATGCACACCTGCACTGCCAGGTGCCCAGGTATGGGGTTCCATCTTGCTGCATCCAGTGTGTGTGAGTAGGGTTCCTGAAATTGTGCAGCACTGTGGATGAACAGATGAAGTCTCAAGGGAAGCCAAAATGTGCATCTTTAGAGCAGGTCACAGGTCTCCTGACCCTCTCTAAGGCCTGACGCATGTCAGTAGCACCTTCAGAGGCAGCTGAGACATGGTCTTCATATACGCATTCAGCAAAGGTAGAGGCTCTGCTCCATGCAGTCTTACACGTGGTAATGGAGTGCAAAATGTGAAGCACAGACACGTACGAATCTGAGGGGACACATACGGATGACAGTCAATTCTTAGTTGGTAATAACTTTGCTGCTTGATTATAATTTAGGGTGCCAATACCTAATCTACTGTATGATTTCCAACAACCAACCCTTGTTCTATTCTATATTTCCCCCTTGTTTTCTTAATTCCTTTTGTTTCAAATAATATGATACAAAATATAAATAATTGTAGGTTGGGATCTCTCTCAATATTTCACTTGGGGGTTTTGTGGTGCCTGTTAAGTACTGAAATGTTGCCATTTAAAAGTTCCACCAACGTGTGTGTGTGTGTGTGTGTGTGTGTGTGTGTGTGTGTGTGTGTACAAGTATTTACACTCATCTATACAAAAATAATACACAGGACATGTCTGTAGCTAATTGCAGTCCTAGGAGTATAAAACAAAATTTCAATGTGAATAATAAATTGAAGCATTAAAAAGTTGGTAAGAACCTTAACATGACTTTTTTCTTTTTCTTTTCTTTCTTTCTTTCTTTCTTTCTTTCTTTCTTTCTTTCTTTCTTTCTTTCTTTCTTTCTTTCTTTCTTTTTTTTTTTGTAATTAGTACAGGGTTTACAGTGTCTCACTATGTAGATCGGACTTACAGTGATTCTCCTGTTTTCAGCCTCTCAAGCACTGGGATTACAGGTGGGCACCTCCATGCACAGTCTCAATCATCTCAGATCACCCCAGGGGCAGGGCCACCACAGCAGGCCCAGGGATCAAACTCCCAGCCCCTCATCTGTCTGAGTAGGTGTTTTAATTCCCTAAGCTATTTGGCTGGCCCACGACATTTTATTTTCATTTCAGGTTTGTTGACTTTGAATAAGGGTCATATATAGGAGAAAAAATTATTTTAGGAAAAGAAAAAGGGTTCATTTTTCCTGTTTAGCAATCATGACAATATTCCAATGACTTGGTGCTTGTAAAATTAGCAAAATAAAGAACTAAGAGACAAATTAATAGATACCTGATCCTATGTAAGGCTTACAAAGGGCATTTCAAGTGCAAGACTGTATGAATGCTGACTAGGGAATTGCTCTCAGTACAGCAGTCCCGATTACTCAGAGGTCCTGATGAAGCAGTAGCAGTAAGGGGGATTTTGATACACGTTGTCATGTTGTCAGTGGTACCACTCTAGCCCACCTGTGTGGTTGGTTAGAACATATGATTAACAGTGAGCCAATCTAAATGCCATTAAGGGGATTTGTTTGACTACATTCATCACTAATTGAGAGGAGTTTTGGTGTTTTTGTTGTTGTTGTTGTTGTTTTCCATACCGGGGATTGAACTCATGACCCTGCACTTGTCAGGCAAGCACTTATTCTACTGAGCTATCCCCCTGGGCCTGAGAGATTTAAATGTTTATGCAATTCAAAGTAAGACAACACAAATAGATCCTTTCATTATATGACTCATCCTCCAATCATCCCAAATCTGAAAAATATCAGCTAATAAGTTAAAGAAGTGGGACTCTCCTCCAGTCTTCAGTGCTCCTATCTGTCTGCTTTGTGTATAATGAATTTCTCTGCACTTATTAAAATCACAGAGGATGTGGTTAGTCAGAAGTGTGGCTACTCAAATCAGACCAGGTGGTAGACCGAGAGCACGTACAAAGGGATGCTTTTGTCTGCACCTTCTAGAAGACTGGCAAGAAGACCTGCCACATGCACAGGTATGGATACTCCTTTCTGTTGCTGGATTCATTTTCTCCTCTGGGTGGGGAGCTACAGACAGAAATTCTTTTCTCAAGGGCTATGAACCTAAGCATATGTGACCGATTAAAGCTAATATCTCGTTTCTCATTCCATTGATTCCTTTAAAAGAATAAGTCCCAAAGACCATGGCTATCTTTAGTAATCTTGCCTCTTTCTCTAATGTGATCATCATCCCTGAGCAAGGACCCGGCAGCAGCAGGGGTTCTGGTCAGAAGGTAGCAAAGATTCCTGCTTCCCCAGTGTCTGGAACTCTGTCTCTGCAGTGCATACTTATGGTCTGACCAACACAACTGCATGAGAGAGTTGCTGTCATCTCCCTTCTTTCCTGTTTCCAAGCCACATCTGTGGCACAGCCACCATTAATAACAAGACATCTCCTTTCTGAGCTCAAGAACTCTCTGATATCCACATCCAAAGTGTATTTTTCTCCCTCACCCTTTAATCTTACTGTGGTTTGGTAGGAAATCCTCTCCATGGCTTTCCTGTTAGCTATACAGAAAATAAAGGAAAAGCTTAAGCCTTATCCATCTAAATCAAGAAGTTGAGTCCTCAAACTGGATTATCAATGAAGACTAGCAACATTCCAGTAAGTCTAATCCATGGGCCTCTCTCCGAATAGATAAAGTAAATAATGGAGGTTCCTTAATTTGCCTATTCAACCATTTGCAGTGCTTTCCCTGTGTGATCAGATTGAATCTTTGTTATACTGACTTGAACTAATCACATGAAGCCCCTGTATCATTGCCTAATCTGTGAGAAGCAGGTAGCATGATAGACAATGTGGCAAATCTCATGCCCTAGACCCAGAAAAAATGGCTTAATGACTTGATGTTTCATTGTAGTACTTCCATGCAGTAGCTGTGTGATCTGAGACATTCCCCTAGCTTCTCTGGGTCTAATTTTCTGCACCAGTGAAGGCAAGTGCCTTGAACTGGAATTATTACATGTTTTGTATAACCTCTTCCAGCCTTAAAGAATAAAGATTTGTTTCAATACTTGATTTCTCTTAAGTAAAAATTTCCACCAAATTTCCAAAGGCCACCATATATTTTTACATTCTGGCCCTCATTCTGGCTTGGGAAACAAACTAAGTCAAATGAATTCTCATGGTTTACATTCTCACAACAGAAAATCAAAGTCTCCAAAGCCAGCACTGGGGATAAAATGATGATAAATGGAAACCAACTTTATCATCCAAAAATACCCCCTCAAGTTCTGAAGAAATATTGATAATAACTCTCCATCTGTTGAATAAATCAGAACAAGACTAGAGATTCTACTCAACATTGTTTAAGCGTGGAGAATAGCCAATAAAGTACTAGAGTTTCATGAAAACTGATCTCAGGAGAACTGACATAAATAAAGCATGTCAGAGTTTTAAAGAGGAGAATAAAAATAAAAGGGATAGCAGAAGTGTTTTCTGTTTATTATTATCCTCATTGCAAAGAACTCTTATAACAAGAGCACAGGTCTAGAAATCCAGATGCTTGTCTACTAATCCGATATCTGACACTGATTGCCAACTAAATTTAGCAAAATCCTTTCACTTTACTATAGTTGCTACTTGTTTTGATGATTATGAAGGTTAAATTTAAAAAAATAACAGTGGTTTGTAGAATCAAAAATGCTATCTGAGCAAACTCCATGGTCAATGATAAATGATAATTTATAATGGAATACCTGATCCAATGGCTAGTGAGCAACTGCACTGAAAAGAAACAGCTGCTTTAGTGGTGGTACAAGTGTAGCCACTAAGCCACATCCCTGGATTTCCAGTCTAGAGGGACATTTAGTGGATCTGGGCTCAGCCTAATCTAAGCAATGAGACCCACAGTATGGATAGTGGGGGGGGCAAGAAAGCCAAATTTAGCCTCTATTGCCAAGATTCCTGGATGTTATTATTATGTCCCACCAGAGGCCCTCCCAATCCAGCATCCACATTCCCAGATCTTTTAGATAGGGCCTGATTTTGAAGTAAGTCTATTCTCTCTCATGGCCTCTCACTCTCTTCATTGTAAGCATTCTTAGGGATAGTTCAGGCCCCCCTAAATCATTTCAAAGTATAGGGTGGCCCTGGGTGACTGATGGTCAGTTAGTATGGGGGTGAGTGCTCAGGCTTAGTGAAATCTTCAGTTTACAGAACTCTTGGCTTATGTATAGGAAGAGTGCCTCTAGTGAATATGTTATGTTCTTTCCCTCCACCAAACAATGTAATAAATGTAGTCTGCAATGTAAGTAACTAATCAGCCATATAAATGGACCAAAATATCTTCTGAGACTAAAGTAAGAACAGCTGTAATGATTACTACATAGCTGGAAACTCAAACTGGGATAAGTCCAATAATTTATAGGTATCTCTGCATGTTTACATAAATGTGGTCAAATGCCAGGATTGCTAGCATGTACCATATGGGAAATTTAAAAAAAAAAAATCATTCTTTTTTTTAGGGGCAGTGTATTCTTTTAGATATTCTGTCTCGGGGAAAACACACAAATACATGGTATATAAACCAGGAAATGCAATATAATAATCATTGGGAATTCAATACCAAAAACGAAGAATTGCTTTCCAGCTTTCTCTTCCTCTCTATCCCTCTTTTCTATGTACTGAGTTTCTGGTTCTAATGAAATTTCTGAAATAGCTCACACAGATTTACACCTCTATTATTCTCAAGCTCTAGAATTGGAGAAGGGAAGTATCAAAGATTGCATTTGACCCTTTAGTATTCAGACAGAATAAAGGGATCATCAAAGATAAAGAAAAAAAAGGGCCAGGGAGACACCACAGCACTAAAAGTGCCTGTCTGGCAAATGCAAGGTTCTGAGTTTGATCCCTGATTCCACAGGAAAAACATAACAAAATAAAACAAACAAACTAAACATTTATTGTACTATACATTTCTGCTGGCCTATGGGAAGGAGCAGATAATACTTAATTTGTTTTCTCTTCTTTTTTCAATTATTTTGTTTTTTCTCTTCTTAATTTCTTATACTTCCTTCTCTTTTCTTTCTTCTTTCAATTTTACATGCATATATCTGGTAATATGAATAACTGGTTGGAAGACAACACTATGTATTACAACAAATACTGTAAAATTCATATTACTTTGTTAAGTGAAATCCTGCATCACTTGTAAATTTTTTTGTTTTCATACTATTTTATACTCTATATTTAAGATAGTACTTTTTATTTTAATACAACTGATATAATATTTATTTTCCATTTAATTGTCATAAATTAACAAAATCAGAAAGTGAAACTGTGAAGTAAAATAAAAATTTTCCTATCTGAACAAGTTGGTTTTTGGTTTTGATATTTGTTTCATGGATGTTAAAAAGAGAAACAAAAAGGGATGGAGTTATCATTTGGCTTTGTCTGTCATGACAATTTCCACAGATTTTAGAATAAAATCTTGGACTATTTAAACAAATCAAGTTCTTCAAAGAATCAGAATTTTAGAATTAAAAGCAAAGTTAAAGGAGAATCATTTCCCAGAGAAGTAAATTTCCGTTTAAAATATTTTGAAATTACAGCCATAACTTCCACTTGAAAATGTGTATAGAGAAGAAAAAAATAAGTGGAAAAAGTGACAAAGATAATAGAAAAGTCTGATTTTAGCATAGGGAGGGAGAGCAAGAAAATAAAGCAAATAAAAATAAAATAATAACAAAGAATCTTGAGAATGAAAAGGCAGCATTGCAGACAGTAGTTGATGCACAAATACAAAAAAAAAAAAAAAAAAAAAAACCCATAAGGTGTATTTAGCAATATTCTCTTCTTCTCTTTCTTGATATCCTCAGCATAAGGAACAAGGCTTCCCACTTAAAATGTGGATGTTTTAAAAATAATTGAGATTTCTGAGCAATCCTGAGCATTGAAAACTCTGCCACCCAGCTCCTTTCAAAAGAGCTGTTAGTCTAATTTGGACAGTGAATTTTAACACTCAGTGGCTGGAAAAGACCTGAGAGGTGATCTTCTCATTTTATTTTTCTGTATTGTTTGGTTTTGGGGTTTTTTTCTTTCCTCTGAACCACACCTAAACCATTCCAGAGAGATGAAACTTGCTAACGATTGGATTCTCCGAAGGGAGCTGAATGCCTTGAAGCATCTGGCCTGGTGCCCTCACGTTGTCACAGCTCATAGCTCATCTTTCTCTGTGCCCTGGGCAGCTGAGCTGAATACAGAGTATATGTGAACTTCAAAGGAAATTGGCAGGATGGAGGGGGGCCTCACTGCTTTAATCAAGATGGATTCAAAACCTTTGCTTATCAAGTGGGAAACTGAAACCAGCAATGAAGAATTAATTGGCATAGACTGAGAAAGGAAGTGACCATCAAAAAGGTGCAGGGAGCTTAATAAGACTATTTTTAAAGGGGTAGTACCCACTTAGCAGTTGATGGGGGATTAAATTTATGTGTTATCTCTGTAAATAAAATTATCATGTGAAACAAGATAGGCTCATACAAGGTATTAGATGACAAGTTCAGAAAAATACGTGACAGCCCAAAAACATGGTTTCCACCTGCAGGTCATGGTAATGATGTTCTTCCTCCCTCAAGCTTTGAGTGCCCTATCTCTCCACATTTCTTTAGCTAATAGTAGGAGTAGCTCCATGGATTACTTCCTTATTACTCTGCACCTGAGTGGCACTCATACTTCACCAATCCATTTTCCTCTTCTCTTCTGAAGTTTTCCAGAACACAGAAATGGAGTCATCAAACAATGACTTGGACTCTGAGTTATTTTTCTTCAATTTTATTTCCTTCAGGAAAGCACTGAATCTGGTATATTAGAGGCACTCTGAAGTATTTGCTGAATAAATGGGAGGAGGAAAAAAACACTATTGTTCTTGTACCCTTGCCCCAGCACCCAGTATAGTGTTAAGCCACATCCACCATATGCATTGTCTTGGACAGGATAGTATCACTAAGTGCAAGACTATGATGTTTACTGTGTCCTTTGCTGAGAAACACTCAGAAAGCTTGGCACACCAAAACAGGAAGAATTCTTAGGATGGAAGGAGCAGAAACAGAGGAAGAGGTTCTTGGAACAGTTTCAGCCATGAATACTTCATATCTCTTTGCATAGACTCATTTTCTTGGTTCTCTCCTTTATCCAAGAAAAAGACACATTAACCCTGGGCTCTCCACTTCCCTCTCACCCTCTTACAAATCTCAAAGAAGAATTATTCAAAAACAAGACTGAAACAAAGAGACAGGTGCTAACAGACTGGGCATCTTTCTTTCTCATGTGAGTCCTTTTAAAATTATGTAAGCAAGAACACTGCCCCTTTTCTCCTCTCCCATTTTCACCCTGAATCATCTGTGACTGTAGTTTCAGTGCAGTCCTTTTACACATCAGGAGACTGATCCTTGATAATGTCAGGGCAGAGAAGAGTCAATAAAAACTAGAGAAAACAAGTAACAAAAAGTAACTCTTCCAATAATTTGTGGTCTTTAGAAAAACTCTCCAGAAAGATATACAAGTGCCGAGTGAGCAACTAAAAAGATGTTTAACATCATATGTCCCCAGAAAATTCAAATCAAAACCACAATGTGAAACTATTTCATGGGCAATAGTATGGTTAAAATAAAAAGAGCTACTTATAACAGGTATTATATATTGCCGGTTGAAGTAAAATTGGAGATTCTCTTTGAAAAAAAAAATGGTTGGCAGTTCGTCAAAAGTTAAACACAGAGTTATGTGATCTAGCAATGCCACTAAGTATACACCCAAGAAAACTGAAAATATATGTTCTCACTAAAAATCTATAATGCTCATAAAACATTATTTACAATGACCAAAAGGTAGAAATATTTCAATGTCTTCAAACTGAAAAGTAAATAAATAAAATTTATATATCTGAATAAAATGGAATATTTAAATACAATAAAATATTATTTAGTCTTAAAAAGGATGAAGAACTGATACACACTACAATAAGGATGAATCTTGGAAACATGGTAAGTGGAACAAGTCTGACATGAAATTCCATTTACTGTATAAGTCCATTAAAACAAAAGATACAGAGGAGGACAAGAGAGGACAAGAGAGATAAAGAGTAGATTAGCAGTTCACAGAAATTATGGGGAGTGGAAATGTTGGGTAACTGTTAATGGGTTAGGATTTCTTTTAGGAATGACTAAAGTACTCTGGAATTAGATAGCAGAAATGGCTACAAAGCCTTTTGAATATATTTTTAAATCATTGAATTGTACACTGTTTATTTTGTACCTGAAATTGAACTCATAACCTCACGCTTGCCAGAAAGGAGTTGTACCACTAAACTATATCACTGGTGCTTGAATTGTACACATTTGAAGAACAAACTGTGCATTTGTGAACTATATATTAATAAAAATGCATACTGTATAACAAGAATGTGGGTTCTTTCACAGGACAGATAGAAACCAGCTAAAACCAATCTCAATCTGAATAGATTTTCTGTCCCACCTCCCACCTAACCCCTCACCAGAATTATTATATATTGCTGGTTGAAGTAAAATTGGAGATTCTCTTTGAAAAAAAAATGGTTGGCAGTTCGTCGAAGGTTAAACACAGAGTTATATGATCTAGCAATGCCAGTAAGTATACACCCAAGAAACTCTCACTTCATGGTGACAACAGAATCCCAATCCCTATATATTCTTAAAGACACACAGCAATCAGCTAGTAATGGGGAAGTGAGAAGAACTTGATGCTTTCAGAGTTTCACTTTAAGGGATGGAGGACGAGGCTGGACAAGGAAAGTCAAACAGGGAGAGGATCTGCTAAATTTCATGAATGGATCATTTAATAATAAGGATCTTAACTGGAAATAAATGACAAAAGAAATGACAAAACCCCACAAATACATGGAGATTAAACAATACCTTCCTCAGCAACAAAGCGGTGAGAGATGAAACAATATCTACAATTCCATGAAAATTCAAGCATAACTTATTGAAATTTATGGGATGCAATGAAAGCAGTACTTATGGGGAATTTTTTTTTGTTTTATATTTTTATTTTTTTTATTTTTCAACAAATAATACACTGCATATATTCTTCTTAGTGGTTAATTGCTGTACAAAATGCAGACTTGTGATCCTATTTACAAACTCCATTAGAACAAATCATTCTATTCATTAACAGAATGTAACTATATATCTAT
>NW_004524833.1:703697-704306 GCF_000260255.1 Octodon degus | reverse complement strand
AAAGAAAAAATTCAAATACAAGCAATAAGGAATGAAAAGAGTGTAATTACCACAAACTCAGTGGAAATTCAGAAGATTATCAATAGCTACTTTGAGAATCTTTACTCTCACAGAATAGAAGACACTGAAAAATTGAACAGATACCTAGAAAGGTACAAATTACCACAACTGAATCCACAAGCTATAACCACTCTCAATAGCCCAATAACATCCAATAAAATACGAGATGTAATTAAAAACCTACTGGCAAAGAAAAGTCCAGGACTGGTTGGATTCACAGCTGAATTCTACAAGACATTTACAGAAGATGTAGTCCATATACTTCTCAAACTCTTCCATGAAATTTAAAAGGAAGAAATCCTCCCAAAATCATTCCTGAAGGCAAGTAATATACTCCTACATAAACCAGGGAAAGATGCAACTAAGAAAGAGAACTACAGGCCTATCTCCCTCATGAAAAATCCTCAATATAATACTAGCAAATAGAATACAGCAAATCATCAAGAATATCATATAACATGACCAGGTAGGATTCATCCCAGGGATGCAAGGATGGTTCAATATTCGAAAATCTATCAATGTAATACACTATGTCAATAGAGCGAAAAC
>NW_004524833.1:695077-703597 GCF_000260255.1 Octodon degus | reverse complement strand
GGCGCAGGGTAGCAGGAAGCTCTCCACACACTCACCGGACCTGGGCTAGGACTGGGTCTGGGGGTTCCCGGAAGTCGGCAGAAATTCCTACTCGGTGCGAGGGGTGGTGGGCGGCCCGAGGGGGTGGGAGAGGATCAGGCCCACGCTGAGCCTGGGCTGGGACTGGTCCCGCTGGCGCAGGGTAGCAGGAAGCTCTCCACACACTCACCGGACCTGGGCTAGGACTGGGTCTCTTATAGGGAAATTAATAGCTGTGAACTCACACATTATGAAAACAGAATGGCAACAAATAAATACCCTAATGTTACACCTCAAATGTAAAGAAAAAGAAGAGGAAAACAAACCCAAAGCCCAAAGAAGGGAGGAAATTATGAAGATTTGAGCAGAAATAAATTCAATTGAGGAAAAGAAAACAATAGAAATAATTAACGATTCCAAAAGCTGGTTCTTTGAAAGATTAAATAAAATTGATAAGCCCTTAGATAACCTCATCAAAAAGAAGAAAGAAAAAATTCAAATACAAGCAATGAGGAATGAAAACGGTGAAATTACCACAAACCCAGTGGAAATTCAGATCATCAATAGCTATTTTGACAATCTTTATTCTCAGAATTGACGACAAAGAAGAAATGGACAGATTCATAAAAAAGGAGCAAATTACCAAAATTAAATCAAGAGTATATAAGAACTCTCAATAACCAAACAACAGCTAATGAAATTCAAAATGTAATAAAAAACCTACTGATAAAGAAGTCCAGGGCCTGATGGATTCAAACCTGAACTGTACAAGAATTTTGCAGAAGATATGATCCCAATACTATTCAAACACTTCAAGAGAATTGAGAAGGAAACAATCCTCGCAAAATCATTCCTAGAGGCAAGTATACTGATACCAAAACCAGAGAAAGATGCAACTAAAAAAGAGAATGGCAGGCAAATCTCCCTCATGAATACAGATGTACAAATCTGCAATAAAATTCTGGCAAATAGAATAAAGAAATCATTAAGAATATTATACACCACGACCAGGAAGGATTCATCCCAGGAATGCAACAATGTTTCAATATATAAAATCTATAAATGTAACACATTATAACAATAGAGTCAAATACAAATGATCATCTCAGTTGATGCAGAAAAGGCTTTTGAAAAAGTCCAACTCATCCATGAATTCTAAGTCCTACAGAAAACTGGAAGAGATGGCCTCAACCTCAATTTGAAAAAAGCCATTTATGACAATCCAATGGCTAACATTATTCTAAATAGGAAAAACTGAAATCTTTTACTGCCATATCAGGCACAAGACAAGGATGTCCTTTATTACCACTCCTCTTCAATATAATTCTGGAGTCATTAGCTAGAGCCATTAGAAAAGAGAGAGAAAGAAAAGGAATAAGAATAGGTAAAGAAGAAGTTAAACTATCCTTATTTGCAGATGACATGATACTCTACCTGGAAAAGACAAAAAGCTCCATCAAGGAGCTATTAAAATTAATACACAAATTCAGTAGCATAGCAGAATACAAAGTTAACACCCAAAAGTCAATAGCATTCCTCTATACAGAGAACAAACAAACTGAGAGGGAAGTTAGAGAAAGAGTACATCTTTAGAATATCTCAGTGGAAAATGAAATACTTAGGAATGAATCTAACTAAAGAAGTAAAAGTTCTGTTCGAAAATATTACAGTTCTCTGAAAAAAGATATCATAGAGTATTTCAGAAAATGGCAAGATATTTCCTACTTCTGGATAGGAAGAACCAACATGGTGAAGATGGCCATACTCATAAAATTATACATATTTAATGTAATCCTGATCAAAATACCTCCAAGCTACCTCACAGACCTAGAGAAATCATGCCTAAAATTTATTTGGAACCAGAGAAAAGCTAGAATGTCAAAAGTAATCCTTGGCAACAAAGACAAGGCAGGAGCCATTACAATTCCTGATTTGAAACTACACTACAAAGCTACTGTGATAAAATCATCATGGTATTGCCAAAAAAAAAAAAAAAATAGACCTGAGGATCAATGGAATAGATTAGAAGGTGCATGTGCAACTATAAACATACTCGCCATCTTATTTTTGACAAAGGGATCAAACCTGTTTACTTGAAGAAAAATACCCTCTTTAACAAATGGTGCTGGAAAAACTGGCTCTCCATAAGTCAAAACCTAAAACTAGACCCACATCTAACATGATCCACTAAATTAAAGTCAAAATAGATTGTATATCTAAACACAAAAAATACTAAATCTCCTGGAAGAAAAAGTAGGTAGAAACCTTGAAGATATAGGGGTAGGCAAAGAATTCATGAACAAAAATCAAACTGCAAGGTGTGGTTAGGCCTGAGGGCCCTGGAGAGCTGAGCGGAGTGATTTAAATGAATGAAAAATTGCTGGTAATCATCAATCTTCATCCCACCTGTTTCACGAGGTGGCATTGGCTTGACAAGCAGGCCTCCTTCTGCAATGCGACCTCCATCAGGCAGTATTAGAGTGGCAACTGGAATGCCATTTGGAACAGCAAGACCTGGTTCTCATGGTGGTCCTCTGGGGACTGTTGGAATTTTGTTATCTCAAATCAGAGTTTCTGATCATCCTGTTACACAACAAGGTTTAAGTGGAATGAAAACTGAGATGAATGGTATCTATAAAGATGAATGTATTGTAACAAATTACAAATAAATACATGAAAATAAGTTCAACATCTATGGTCATTCAAGAGATACAAATTAAATCAACACTGAGATTCTATCTCCAGAAAGAATGGCTATCATCAGGAAATCAACCAATAACAAATACTGGAGGGGTTATGGGGAGAAAGGAGCCCTTCTCTGTTGGTGGGAGTGTAGACTGGTACAACTGCTGTGGAAATCTCTGTAAAGGTTCTTCAGAAAACTAGGATTAAAGGTCCTATTGGACTGAGGTATTCCCCTATTGGACCAAACACACCCCTTGGGTGTCTTCCCAGATTCAGAACATAATATTACAGCAATATATGTGCACCCATGTTTATAGCAGCACAGTTTGTATTAGCTAAATCTTGGAAACAACCCAAATGCTCTCAACTGAGGAATAGATAAAAAGGTGTGATTTTTTCACAAATGGAAAAAAATATCAATTGGAATACTTTCCAACCATAAAAAAGGATAAATTTGAAACTTTTATAGCTAAATGAATGCAACTTACCATACTCGTAAGTGCAATAAATCAGATGTGTGTACATGTTTTTATTGTTTCTCTAGTGTTAGAAACTGAAATAATAAGTTCTATAATGTACAATAGATATTGTGAAATAGGAAGAAAGTGTTCAAAACGAAAGAGAAACTAGCGGGGAAAAGAGGAAAGAACAGTAAGGAAAAGGGGAAAAAAAGCAAGTTACTTATACTTTTAGTGTCTCTGAGTTCATTAAAAAGGAAGTTTTGTGCTTTATCAATTGGAGAAATGTTTATGTCCATATCTTGTATCCAGAGCAACTAATTTAAAGACAACATCATGTAGTGTATTAACTATTGTTATCCTCCTATTACTTTGTTATAAAATGTTTTCTTTTTTCCATAAAATAAAAAGAGAAAAAAGAGTGTATTTTGTTTCAAAAGTATTAAAGTACTGTGTTACTAAATTAAAAAAATCAAACTGCATGTGAAATACTTGAAAGAATTAACAATGGGGACCTCCTCTTTTTGAGAAAAAGGAAATTACAAACAGAGTGAAAAGACAACCCAAAAATTGTGGAAAAAATCTTAACTAATAAGCACTCAGACAAAGATCTTTTATCAAGAATTTATAAAGCACTAAAAAAAATTAGGGCTCCAAAATTTGAAGACCCAATTCAAAAATGGGCATCTGAGATGAACACACTCTACTCAGAGGAAGATATACAAGAATTAAATAAATATATGAAAGAATGCTCCATATCACTAGCCATTTACAAAATACAAATTAAAACAACACTGAGATGCTGTCTCACTCCAGAAATAGAGGATATCATAAAGAAATCAACCAACCACAAATTTTGGAGAGATTGCAAGGAAAAGGAAACCCTTCTCCACTGTTGGTAGGAATGCAGACTAGTTCAACCATTATGGAAATCAGTGTGAAGATTCCTAAAGCAACTAAGACTTGATTTCCTATTCAATCCAGCTATCCTCCTTCTGGTAATTTTCCAAAAAGAACTGAAAACATCATATCATAGTGATATATATGCGGCTATGAGTATAGCAGCAACATTTTTGATAGCTAAATCTTGGAAACAAAGAAAATGCCCGTTACCTGAGAAATGGATTAAAACTTTTTTTATACAATGGTGTATTACTCAGCAATAAAGAAAAATAAACTCAAACCTTCATATATAAGTGGATGTAACATGAAGATATACTCTTACGTGAAATAAACCCGACTCACATGTGTAAATATCATATTGTCTCCCTAGTGTAAAAACTCATAAGAAATAAAAAAAATTGAAGGGTATAACACAACTAAATGGAAAGCAAGAACTTAAGGTTTAAACAACAAACAGAGAAAGGAGAAAGGTTAGAAAATATGACAGGGGCAAGACCTGACATTTATTTAAACACGATAGTTAAGAATTTCCATCAGGTTTTTGAAAATAGCCATTCATGGCTATAAGTCTCATCCCAAATAGCTCTATATGCTGATATCTATGAACTAAGAAAATACACTGAGGGTAGCAACGTGTAATACTAAAGCCATGTTTGAAAGGAATATTTTTTTGTTTTGTTTTGTTTTTCAGTACCAGGGATTGAACTCAGGACCCTGTGCTTGCCAGGCAAATGCACATTCTACTGAACTATCTCCCAGGCCCCCTAAAACCATATTTTAGATGACCTGTCATTTTGGTCATCTAAATGCATACTGCTGCTAATGTCATACAATTATTGCTATACTTTCTTTAATGTAATTTATTTAAAAAGGTAATAAAAAACTAGAGAAAAGAAAAAAAAAGTCATTGATTGTCCTGCTACAATGTTGTATATAGTTTGATTTTTAAATTTCTGTGAAAAATGTGTAATTTTTTCACATTCTATAGGGATTTAAATTTTATAATATCCATGGTTGCTGGAAAATAGCAGTTCCATGTTATGTCTAAGGCATTAGATATTCAGACAGTGATGTTAAGCTCAACTGCTTGTGTTACAGGGTAATAATGTAATTAAGCTTCTCTTCTGGATGTTTAATAACTAAAGTTTGCAGACCAAAAATGAGAGAAGTAGAGGGTATACAAGGATAGCCAATATTTTGGCCTTAGCACTTCCAGGTCAGTAAGGACTCAGGACATAAGAAAACCTGTGCTGTGACATCCTATAACTCAGTGGTGTTCAAAATTTTCTGATCAAGATTGTGGGGCCACAGAGGAAAGTGAGAGACAGTGTATAGTGTGCCTCAGGAAAGTCATCTAGAGAAAAAATTTTCTGTCAGGCTTTCCCAGAGAGCAAATTGGAGAATCAATGGCTGTGACTCATCCACATGGCTGACACTAACAAAAGAACTACAAGGTGCTGTACATGGTTCCAGTGCAAATTCTGACCTTGTCAGAAAAAGAAGTTATATTTTCAATTATATAAGTCTTGTTTTAACTTGGTCTTAACCATCCAGCAGAAAAGTATAACCACAAGGTATAAAAAGTAATGCCATATTTATATGCTGAGCTTTAAAATGCTCAACTTAACAACTTCTATAATTGTCAGTTCTGCTGATAACCCACTAATACTATGGACTATTGAACTATATAGGGTTATTTTGGTGAATTGAAGTACCTACAATCTTTAGACTGGTTAGAAGTGTGAAAAAAGTCCTTTAAAGACCTCCAAATACAGCTTCACTAACTTTAGTGGAACACCCATCTGTGAAAATATGAAACAAAAAAGGGGGACATGTTGAGAGCCACGAAGCTAGGAAATCAATTAAATATAATTAGGTGGGACTTGGCCCAGTGCTTAAAGCAAACAAGCTACCTCACTCTTGAGATAAACATCCTGTCTGGTTAAGGTTTGCTATCAGTCGCTAAGCAACCTAGTGTCATGTGTTACTAACTTCACAAAAGTATAAAGTATAGTTTTGTTGTGAGAAAAAATCCAACAAACAAACAATAAGGGTCTTCAGAGGAGCCTCTTTCCAACAATTTCCTATTCATTGACTATAAGAGAATGTGGATAAAATAATCCTCTTAATGAACTAATTTCATCTGAAGATAGGAGGTCAGCCCCTGAGCAAATATAAGGCTTGTACTGGGCTCATGAATGAGTCCTAACCAAGATAGCCTAATATCATTCCAACACTGAAGCTGTCAAGTCCTGCTTCTTGAATCCTTTCTCTTTGAAAGAAACAGAGAATTCTCAAAGCTTATGAGGGTAGACAATAATTTAAAATTTCTGAATTTAGTTAAAATTATAACACCATATTTCCAAGAAAAAGTGAAACTTTTGCACAAGAAATATGAATAAAATCATACCAAGATACACAAAAATGAAATTGTCTAAAAGCAATTGTAAAGAAAAAAATAATTAAAGCACATACATAGAAAAAATATTAGCTATGGAACAACAAAATTAAATAGCATCTTATTCCACATTAGAAAAAAGAATGAGCAAGTGGGTGAAAAAACTAGACTTATTTATTCAAAGGACTGAAAAAAAAAAGAGATCTGTTTTCATTGAATTTTATACTTGACAAACATACCTGTGAAAACTGAAAGTAAAATATTTTCCAGTTATACAAACTCAAAATATTCTAATACCTCCAGACATAGCATATAGAAAATAACAAAGACCGTAATCCAGAAGGCAAGGGAAGTTGCTGTATAGACCTGAATAAAGAATAAAGAGGTCTCAAAATGGTAGTTATGCAGGACTATATAAAATACAAAATATAATTATATGAATATAAGTTTCTTGATTTTGGCACAGAGTGAACTATTTTATTACTAATCTGTAAACTCTTCTTCATGTTTATTTTTTGTTTATTTGTTTGTTTTTTTTCTGTATTTAGGACAGGGTCTACAGCATCTTTAGGGTCTCACTATACAGATCAGACTTCTAGTGATTTTCCTCTTTTCAGCATCCCAAGCCCTGGGATTACAGATACATGACACCATGCCCAGTCTCCATCTCCATTTCAGTGTGCCGCTGGGGCAGGGCCAGCACAGCACTCCGGGGATCAAGTTCCACCCATTGCCCTCTGCCTAAGCAGGCAATTTAGTCTGCTAAGCTACCCGCCAGCCCTTCAAGTTTATTTTAGACAATTTTTGTTGTTATATTAATTTAAGCTCATAAATAATTTTTTACAATGTGTAATCTATTATTAATCTCAAATCATGTACTCATTTCAGAATATTTTTTAAAATTCACTGTTTACATCTTATATCTTCCACATTTCTATACTGGTTTACAATTTTCTATTTCCTATATAATTATTATTGATTTTCAATAAAGTTAATGAGTTAAAAAAGAGACAGAGAGATAGAGAGACAGAGCAGAGAGACAAAGAGACAGAGGCAGAGAGACAAAGAGGCAATGAGGCAGACACAAGAGACTGAGAAAGGTAAAGAGACAGAGAGACAGAGACAGAGTGGAAGGAAGACAAAGAGACAGAGACAGAAAAAGAGATTGAGAGAGAGAGAGAGAGAGTACTATATGAATGACTGTTAACTACTTACAAATTCACTCTAAAAAGCCAAATCACTTACAATTAATATTGCAAGATTTCCAACTTTTTGTACTTTTGTTGGGAATCAATTTGATATGGAATTGAAAACCATCATGAGGGTTACTCAGAAAGTAAAAACCAGAGACCCAGTCCTAGCACAGGTCCAGTGAGTGTGTGGAGAGCTTCCTGCTACCCTGCGCCAGCGGGCCCAGTCCCAGCCCAGGCGTAGTGTGGGCCGGACCCTCTCCCACCCCCTTGAGCTGCCCCCACCACTCTAAAGTAACTCCCCCACCCCGCCCGCCGAGTAGGAATTTCTGCTGCGTCCAGGAACCCCCAGACGCAGTCCTAGCCCAGGTCCAGTGAGTTTGTTGGAGAAGTACCTCTTCCCCCTACTTCACCTTGCCCCCTCCAGGCACAGCTCAAGCCTGGCATACACACCTGGGGTGTAATCCTGCAGCTGCAATCCCTGCAGAGAGTGTAGAGGATAGATCCAACCAGCTAGTCCAGGAGCAGAACATCTCACCACAGGGGCACAACAGGTTCACCCTCAAGGACAGCAGCGGTAAGGAGCTGAGCACAGCAGCCAGACCCAAGCCAGATGTAGCTGGATAAGTCCAAACTTTATAGAGCTGCACCTGAACTTCAGGACGTGCGAAGGTTATAACTACAGCAAAGATCTACAACAAAGGTCAAAATATAGTGCTCCACAACATGACTAGAAGAAACAAAATGCAACCTCAGAACACACGTCCACCCATAACAAGTGCAGAGGTCACTAACACAGAACAAATTGGAAATTACACAGCTGAAAGCAATGAAGCAACGGCTTCTGAAATAAAGAAACAGCTGCAGA
>NW_004524833.1:673630-690132 GCF_000260255.1 Octodon degus | reverse complement strand
TATATGTGTGCCTATGTTGAGAGCAGCATAACTTGTGATAGCCAGATCATGGAATCAACCAAGATGCCCATCACCTGAGGAATGGTTGAGAAAGATGTGGTATTTTTACACAATGGAGCATTATTCAGCTATTAAGAATAATAAACTGCAAGCCTTTACATTGAAGTGTATGCCACTTGAACATATACTCATAAGTTAAATAAATCAGATACACATGTGTAAATATCATATAATCTCCCTAGTATAAGAACTCCAAAGAAGAAATACAAATAGAAAAATATAATACAAGTAAAAGGAAAGCAGGATCTCAAGGACTAAGTATTCAAGAGAGGGAAAGGAGAAGAGCTAGGAAACATGACAAGGTCAAGCCATACAGTTATATATAAAAGAAGAGCAAGGCAATGATCCTGAGAATATTCAGAAGATTCTTTAATCTAGCAATTAATTGGAAAGATTCTCACCCTGACTAACTATACATATTGATACCTGTGAACTAAGCTACTGCACTGCAGATGGCAATTTGTAATAGTAGTTTCATGTTTGGAGGGCTTGTCATTCTGGTATTCTGAATATGGGCGGCTTGTCATGACATGCCCATTACTGCTCAGATGTCTCTCGGGTATGTGGATGTTCAAGAAGAAGGGGGTGGTGAATGAAAGCAAGAGACAGGAAAAGCAATATTGTGGGACTTTCCTGCTTCAAGGTTGTATATGATGAGATTTTTGTACTTATGTGCAAACATGAGAACTACAGAATTCTTTATCCTATTTTTAAAATGTAATCTAATTTTTAAATGTTTTTTATCATATTATGTAGGGACTTAAAGTTCAACATATCAATAATTGATGAAATATACATGTTCCTTATTATGCCTAAGATATTTGAAATGCAGTGAGATAGTGACGTTAAGCTTCATAGCCTAAATCGTTTGATAATAACAATAAACTTGTCTTCTGGATGGTTAACAACCTAAGTTTGCAGACCAAAATTAGAGAAAAAGGACGGCTACAAGGAAAGCCAACATTTTGGCCCTAACCTTCTAAGGTCAATTAAGAGTCAGGACATATGAGAACTTGTACTGTAACATCATGTACCTCGGTAGTGTCCCAAATTTTCTGATCAAGAAGATTATGGGGCCAAATAGGAAAGTGATTGATGATGTAAAGTGTGCCTAAGGAGAGTCACATGGGGAGAAAACACTCTCTCAGGCTTTCACAGAGAGCACATTGGCCAAGCAATGGCCATGACTCATCCAAATTGCTGCACTGACAAAGTTTCTACACTCTGAGGTACACGATTGCAGGGTAAATCCTGAGGGAATTTCACTGACCTTCTCAGACCAAATAGCTACCACTCTTGTTGCACAGGTCCTACTTTACCTTGGTCTTAACCATCCAGTAGAAAAGTATGAAGATGAAATATAGGAAGTGAAGCCATGTTGTTATGTTGAGCTCTGGGGGACTCAGGTCAATAATTTCTGACATTTCCAGTTAAACAGAGGACCCAATGCTATTATGGGCTGCTGGACTCTTTTAGAATATTTTGCTGAGTTTACACACGTTTAATATTCAATAAAGAAACTTAGAAAAATTGGGGTATACCGATGAATGTCCATTTTGTATCTGTGTATTCAAAGTGGTTAGCATAAATATATAATTGCATTCTCTTAATGAATAGAATGATTTGTTCTAATGGTGTTTGTAAATAGGATCTCAAGTCCACATTTTATACAGCAATTAATCACTAAGAAGAATATATGTAGTGTGTTATTTGGTGAAATTGTACTTCTGATTTGATTTGAAACTGTCTCATTGCTATCTGTTTATCAATAAAATTTTGAAAAAAAATATTTTTGAAAACTGCATTGTACTTAATTTCAATGATAGAGAAGTAATAGGATGTAAAACTTGTATATTAACATTATCATTCTGAGTAGGAAATTGTTTACAGCAATTAAATCTTCAGATTAATGAAAATATATCTCTCTATAAGAGGCTTCATTCTTTTAATTACTTTAATGAACTTTTCTGCAATAAATAATATTTGTCTTCTCAAAAAAAAAGAAAGTTAAAAAGGAAACTTATGTATGATCCAGCAATCTCCGTGATAAATATTTATCCAAAAGAAATGAAAGTGATATACTTAAGAGATACTACTCCTCATGTTCACCGCAACACTATTCACAATATCATTTTTTGGGAATAATCTAAATGCTAATTAATAAATAAATGCATAAGGGAAATGTACTGTACACACATTGTGTTGTTAGCTTTCTGTCTCTATAATAAATACATGATATATCATATAAAGACAATATAATTATTTTAAATTATTATTGTAGAGGATGCACTCCATTAGTTTATCCCATTGATTTGAGCCTATATGAGGATATATATAATGGCAAAAGTATTTCACAGAACACACATTTACCTCATGGCCCGAATATATAAAAAATAATATGAATGGGCTTGGGTCCCACTATCTCCTTAATCATCTCTCCCTGATGACTCAAAACCTCTTAAGTGTTCCACTTCTTCCCAATAGAGCTAATATGGGGACCAGCCCTTTTACATATGTGGCTACAGGGACATTCCATATCTAACCTACAGCAACACAGTAACATAGCTGAACAATGGGGGAGACAACTCAATGGTCTCAGCACCTGCCTGGCAAGTGCAAGGACCCAGGTTCGATGCCTAGCACCACATACCAAGTCAGCACTGGAATCACAGGTGCACCAAGCAAGTAAGGAAACCAGGCATGATAGCGCATGCCTAATCACAGCACTGGGGAGGCTGAGAGAGGGAGATCAGTATGAGTCTGAGCTCTATAGTGATAATCTGTACCAAATAAATAAATGAATACATAAATAGTTTTTTAAAAGTAAATTATTCAACATGAAATAATATTAATCAAGCTTGATGATGTTATGTAAAATAAAATAAACCAGTCATAGAAGGGTATAAATGATTCCACTGATCAGCAGTATCCAAACTAGTCAAATTTATATAAGCAGGGAGTAGGAGTATTTGACAAAAGGTTGGGAATAGGAAAAGGAGCAGGTATTAACCAACAAGTGAAAAGTTTCTTTCTGTTCAATGGACAGAGTTCAGTCCAGTGGACCGACTTTCACCTTACTGATGGAGTTGGGCCGGTGGATGGAGTTGGGCCCATTGGACTGAGTTTGGTGAAGCAGTTCTAGGAGCAGAGGCTGAGACCTGCAGCTTGATCCAGTGAGCAGAGGCAAACTGTTATGTCCAGCATGGTCCGATCTGAGACCCAGACCTAGAGGAAAACCCTCCCAGCACAAAAGTGTCAGGCAGAAACTTAGGTGAACTAATCTGCCTGGATGGCTCCAGGAATGTGAATGGAAGCTGCCCAGGCAGAACCCAGGGGAACTAACTTACATACAAATTTCCAATTTATGATCTGCTTTGCTATATAGCTATAATGTTTGCTCCTGTGACATAAAGTACAAAACTACTGTTACCAATGTGTGTCAATTTCTAAATTTCACTTGCTGTTATTAATTCTGCCAATTGTACTGCTGTAACTAGAATATCACATCTGCCTTAACCATATATTCTCCCTTGAATAATAAATCAGGAGGCTCTTGGGTAACAAATTCACCAAAGAACCATACAGAAGGATGAAACAGTGCCAAACAGACCAATATCCCACTATCAATAGAGAAGGCAAAATATTGGGACACAACAAAACAAGAATCTCTGACACAGGACTGATATGTAAAGAACAAACTTGAAAGAGACAGGCTATCACTACAGTGATACAGCTACATACAATCAAACTTTCACATAATTGTATCATAGAAATAAAAAAGAGAGATCTCTCTGAAATAGAAAATGACAAACGAAGACACAAACTGCAATCTCAGACTCAGAGCCCAGAACAGATATACAGGAGATACTAACATAGAAAAAAATAGGTAGTCACACATGAAATCTCTGAAATAATAGCAACTGAAGTAAAAAAAAAAATTAGAAAATGGTATAGAGGAAATAAGATCAGGATTAATGTCCCAGATACAAAAAGAAATGATAACTGTAATGAAATAATTACTAAGCATGTTTAAAGAAGACTGTAATAAAAACTAGAGAATAGAAAAATGATGGAAACATTGAATGATCAATATAGGAAAGAAGGAGAATACATGAAGCAGATTCAAAGAGCTATACAAGACATTAAAACTCCATTTTAAAGACATTAAATTCAAAGAGATACAAGACATTAAAACTCCATTCAAACTTCACTTGAATGAAAATGAAGATAGACTTTCACACCTTGAAGACATCATTGCAGCTAGTGACCAGCGAAGGAAAAAATCTCTTAAAAACAAGAAGGATTCAGGAAAAAATAATTCAACAGTTGCAAGATGATAGAAAGATGAGCAGCATGAAACTAAGAGGGAACAATGAGAAAGAAGGAACAAACAAAATGATATAAAAAGAATATCAATAGAAGCAATAGCACAAAACTTCCCAAATATGGAGAAACAATCTGACACTCAGTAACTGAGGCATATAGAACTCTAAATAATATCAAGTTAATAAAATCTACACCAAAACATATAATAATGAAGATACCAGAAATTCATCACAAAAGTAACACACTAAAACCCAACAGAGAAAAGAAACAGATCACATTTAAAGGAACACCAATCAGAATAACAACAGAATTTTCAACACAAAACATTAAATCAAGAACAGCGTGGTGTGAAGAATTTCAAGTCCTACAAGAAAGCAAATTTCAACTGAGACTGACATATCCTGAAAAACTCTCTTTCAGAAAGGATAAAAGACAGGAAAAAAGGCAGGGGGAAAGCACACAAGTATATATGCAGAATGCCTAATTTTCCAGCAGTATTTTTGAAAATGGTAGGTGACGTGTAGAATTTTCAACTTGACTAACTGAATGCTGATATCTGCAATCTAAGCAACTACACTGAGTACAGCAATGTGTAATACAAAATCATGCTTGAATATTTGTCATCTTGGTCTTTTAAATATGTATAATTTCTTTTTTAAATTCATTTTATTGAGAAAAATAGCAATGAGACAGTTTCAAAACAGGTTAATGGGACAGTTGCAATAATTAATACATTGTATATTATCTTCATAATAGTTATTCATAGTTCAAAACACAGACATGATGTCTTGTTTAAACACTATCCATATAAAACTTTATTCTCACTGAACTGAGAGAAAGTAGCTATATATATATATATATATATATATATCCTAAACAATTTGTACATATAAATATTTTTAAAGATAAAATGATCCTTCATTTATATCCTTTTTTGTTTAGTTTTTTCAGAGAAGGGTATTCCATTGCCATTGAATATTGTAGGACAGTGAATTCAGGAAAATAATCCAATATACTCCAGTAGACCATAATAGTAGTGGGTTACCAACAGAACTCACAATGTCAGTAGTTGGTGACATGAGCCATTTGCAGCTCAGCATATTAATATGCTTTATTTTTTATACCTCGTGTTTATAATTTTCTGCTTCATGGTTAACACCAAGATAAAGGCAAGACCTACATAACAAAAAAGTAACTTTTGTATCTCTCAAGGTCAGTCAAATCCCCTCAGGCTTTACCTCGAAGCCGTGTACAGCAGTTGTAGATCTTTTGTCAGTATCAGCCTCCTGGATGAGTCATGGCCACTGCGTGAGCAATTCACTTTTTCTCTCTGTGAAAGCCTGAGAGAATGTTTTCTCTCCAGGTGACTCTCATTAGGCACACTCTACATTGTAGATCACTTTCCTCTGTGGCCCTATACTCTCCTTTAATAGAAAATGTGGGACACGACTGAGCTACAGGATGTCACAGTACAGGTTCTCTTATGTCCTGAGTCCTCACTGATCTTGAAGGGCTAGGGCCAAAATGTTGGCTATCCTTGTAGCCCTTCTTTTTCCCTAACTTTTTGGTCCAAAAAATTTAAGGTGTTAACCCTCCAGAAGAGAAGCTTAATGATAATATTACCCTACAACATAGGAAGTTGTGCTTAACATCACTATCTATCTAAATATCAAACGTCTTTAGAAGTAACATGGAATATTTTCCAACACTGTTGATATGTTAGACTTTAAATCCCAATTAAATGTGAAAAAATAAAAAATAAAGAATTACACATTTTTACACAGAAATTTAGCAATCTAACTATATACAAGATTGTAGCAAGACAATCCTAAGACATTTTTTTCTTGTTGCTTGCTTTATTACACTTTTTTAAAATAAACATTTCCTTGAAAGAGAGTATTGCAGTAATTACTATGACATTAGAAGAAGTATGCATTTAGAAGTCCAGAATGACAGGCTTTCTAAGCATGGCCCTAGTATTACACATTGCTAACCTCGGTGCAGTTGCTTACTTCACATTTATTAGCATATATAGTTAGTCACGGTGAGAGTCCTACCAAGTAACTGCTAGGTTCAAAAACCTGAGGGAGATTTTCAGCATCATTTCCATAACCATCTTGTGTATATAAATGTATGGTTTTGGCTCTGCCATATTTCCAAGCTTTTCTTCTTGCCCTCTCTTCGTTCTTTTATCCTTAAGTTCTCACTTTCATTTCATTGAGTTATACCTTTAAATTTTTATTTCTTCTTCTGAGTTCTTACAATGGGGAGACTATACAATATTTACACATGTGGATCTGATTTATTGCACTTATGAGTATATCTTCAAGTTGCATCCATTTGTATACGAAGGCTATGACTTGATCATTATATATAGCTAAGTAATACTCCATTGTACAAAAACACCAAATCTTTTCCATCCATTCCAAGATTTGGCTATCACAAATTATTCTGCCATAAACATAGATGCAAATATACCATTGTTATATGATGTTTTTAGTTCCTCTGGGAAAATTCTGAGTACAAGGACAGCTGGATTGCATGGAATTTCCATTCCTAGATTTTAAGGAGTCTCTATATAGATTGCTATAATGGTTGCAGTCAAGATTCCCACCAACAGTGGAAAAGGGTTCCTTTTTCCCTCCAACATTTGTTACTGGTTGATTTCTTTATGATAGCCATTCTTACTGGGGTGAGATGGTATCTCAGTGTTCCTTTAAATTGCATTTCATGAATGGTTAGAGATGTGGAGCATTTTTGCATGTATTAATTATCTGCCAGAATTTTTTCCTCAGAGAGTGTTTATTCATTTTAGATGCCCATTTCTGGATGGGGTCTCCAAATTTTGGGGCCCTAATGATTTTGAATTCTTTATAAATTCTAGAGAGCACACATTTGTCTGACTGCTTATAAGTTAAGATTTTTTCCAATTTTATGTGTTGTCTTTTCACTCTGTTGGTAATTTCTTTTGACTTGCAACAACTTCTCAATAAGATCAGGTCCAATTTGTTAATATTTTCAAGTATTACCCATGCAGTTTCATTTTTGTTCATGAACTCTTTGCCCACCACTAAGTCTTCAAGAGTTCCTCCTACTTTCTCTTCCAGGAGATTTAGTGTTTCTGTTTTAATGTTTATATATTTAATCTATTTGATTTTAATTTACTGCATGGTGATAGACCTAGGTCAAGTTTTAGTTTTCAGCAAGTAGAAAACAAGTTTTTCCAGCACCAATTGTTAAAAAGACTATCTTTCTTCCAGAAAACATGTTTGGCCCCTTTGTTGAAAATAAGGTGGCAGAGTGTGTTTGTAGTTCCTTGTGCATCTTCTAATCCATTCCATTGATCCTCAGGTCTATTTTTTTTTCCAATACCATGGTGAATTTATCAGAGTAGCTTTGTAGTATAATTTCAAGTCAGGAATTGTAATGCCTCCTGCCTTGTCTTTGTTGGCCAGGATTGCCTTTGCTATTTTAGGTGTTTGCTGGTTCCAAATAAATTTCAGGCATGATTTCTCTAGGTCTTTGAGGTAGGTTGTTGGTATTTTGATTGGGATTGCATTAAATCTGTATAGTAATTTTGTGAATATGGCCATCTTCACAATGTTGGTTCTTCCTATCCAGGAGCAGGGAATATCTTTCAATTTTCTGAAATCCTCTAAGATCTCTTTTTTTTCCGAGAATGGTAAATTTTATTTAACAGAAATTTTACTCCTTTAGTTAGATTCATTCTTAAGTATTTCTTTTTTCACTGTGGTATTCTAAAAAGTACTATTTCTCTAAATTCGCTCTCAGTTTGTTTTTTCTCTGTGTAGAAGAATACTATTGACTTTTGGGTATTGACCTTGTATCCTGCTATGCTACTGAATTTGTGTATTAATCTTAATAGCATCTTGGTGGAGCTTTTTGGCTTTCCCAGTTAGAGTATAATGTCATCTGCAAATAATGATAGTTTAACTTCTTCTTTACCTATTCTTATTCCTTTTCTTTTTCTCTCTTGTATAATGGCTCTAGTTAATGATTCCAGAACTATATTGAATAGGAGTGGTGATAAAGGACATCTTTGCCTGGTACCTGATATGAGAGTGAAAGATTTCAGTTTTTCTCATTTAGAATTATGTTAGCTGTTGAATTGTCATAGGTAGCTTTTATCAGATTGATATAGGGAACATCTATTCCAATTTTCTGTAGGAGTTTTAAATGAATGAATGAGTTGGAATTTGTCAAAAGCCTTTTCTGCATCAATTGAGATGATCATGTGGTTTTTGGATTTTCCTCTATTGTTAAGTAGCTATATATGATATTCTGAATTTCCAGTGAGTCTCTGATAAATTCACCCTTTTCATTCTTTCTTTCTTGTATTTGCATTTTTTCCTTCCTCTTTTTGATGAGGTTAGCTATCAATTTTGATGAGGTTAGTTATCAATTTTATTTAATCTTTCATAGAACCAGGTTTTGATTTCATTATTTCTTTGTATTGCTTTCTTCATCTCGATTGAATTAATTTCTGCTTTAATCTTTATGATTTTTTCCCATCTGTGGGATTTGGGTAACTATTCTCTTCTTTTTCTACATGTTTGAGGTGCAGCATTAAGGTATTTATTTGTTCCCTTTCTGTTTCCCTAATGTGTGAGTTCACAGCTATAAATTTCCCTCTAAGAACTGCTTTCATTGTATCCCATAAATTCCAACAAGTTGTGCTTGAATTTTCATTGAATTGTAGATATTATTTAATTTCTTATTTAATTTCAACTGTGACCCATTGATTGATTAAGAGGGTATTATTTGCTGTAAGGGCTCAAGTCAACAATTTCTGACATTTCCAGTCCTATGGAAAACCCACTACTGTTGTGGACTACTGGACTGTATTGGATTATTTTGCTGAATTCATGCACGTGCAATATTTAAATGGCAATGGAATACCCATCTCTGACAAAACTAAACAAAAGTGGGATACAAAGGAAAGACCATTTTGTATCTGTATATACAAAATAGGATAGATATACATCTACTTTCTCTTAATTCAATGAGAATAAAGATTTGTACTAATAGTGTTTGGACAGGATATCTATGTTTGCATCTTGTACTATGAATGACCACTACAAGGACAACAATATGTAATATATTAATTATTGAAACTCTCTTATTTGGTTTTGAAACTGTCTCATTACTATTTGTTTCTGAATAAAATTAATGAAAAATAAGAAAGGGGGTATTGTTTAATCTCCATGTACTTATGGGCATTTTTCTTGTTGTTTTGTCATTGATTTCTATCTTCATTGCTCTGTGGTAAGATAATATGCATGTGGTAATTTCTGTTTTCTTGCACATACTTAAGCATGACCTATGGACTAGTATGTGGTCTATTTTAGACAATGACCCATGTCCAGCTGAAAAAAAATGTGAATTTAGCTGTGGTTGGTTGGAAAACTGTATATTTCCACTAGCCCATTTCTTCAAACTTCTGGTTTTGTTCTGCTACTTCCTTGCTAACTTTTTATCTTCTTGACCTATCTTTGTGGGGTAAGAGGCTATTAAGGACTCCTGTTAAGATTGCAGTACTGGATATTAAATTTTTCATGTCAATTAAGATTTGTCTTATGTCGTTCAATGCTACCACGTCTGGTGCATACATATTTATGAATGTTACCTCTTCTTTCATTTTTCAACTGAACAGTATGTAGTGGCCTTCTTTATTTCATTTGATCCTTTTTGGTTTGAAGTTAAGACGGTCTGAGAACAGGTTTGCTACTGCTGCCTTTTTCTGAGGTGCTAGGGCATATAATATTGTTTTCCACGACTTTCAGCCTATGAATTTTTTTATGAGTTAAATGTGTTTCTTGTGTACAGCATGTTGTATTATTTTGCTCCCTGATCTACTGTGCCAGTCTCTTTCTGTTAATTGGTGAATTGATTTCATTTACATTGATGGCTACAACTGAGATGTATTGACATGACTAACATTATTTAACTGACGGTGTTTACCCTCTTTCTTTCCTGTGTTTTCCTTATTTTGTGGATTCTTTACATTCTCATTCTCAGATTTCTGGTCAATTTGACCCCACTCTAGAAAATATTTTAGTGGTCTATGTGGAGTTGGCTTTGTCATCGTCAAATTCTTTTGTTATTCTTTGTCATGGAAACATTTTACTTCTCCATCAAACTTGAAAGAGAGTTTTGCAGGGTATAGTAATCTGGGCTGGAATTGGTTTTCATAGAGGACTTGTAATACTCTGTTCCATGCTCTTCTTTTTCTTTCTTTCTTTTTTTTTTTTTCCCATGCTCTTCTTGACTTCATGGTTTGTGAAGAGAAGTCTGTCATTATTCTGATGGCTTCTCCTTTCAATGTGATTGGTTTGTTTGTTTGTTTGTTTGTTTTTTCTCTAGTGGCTTTTAGTACATTGTTCTTATGCTGGATTTCTAGTATTTTGACTATTATATGCCTCAGTGTATTTTTAGTTGGGTTGATGTTATTTGGAGTTTTATACACTTCAATTACCTGAATGTCCCATTGTTTCCAAATATTTGGCAAATTTTCTGCTGTTACTTCCATTTACATTCTTTTTATATCATTTGTATTGAATCTTTCTTTCTCAATGAAGCCTATTAGTCATATGTTGCTCATCTTTGTATTGTCATGTAGATGTTGAATTATTTTTTCATGCATCCTAGTTGCTTTTAAGATATCTTTTCTTACTTTTTCACTAGTTGTGATGGAACCTTGAAAATCTGAAACTCTGTCTTCACTTTCATTCAAACGGTTTTGCCAGCTTGTGATTGAGATTTTTAAGTGTCTGCATTTCACTTTGACTCTACTTCACAAGGTCTATTTTTTTTCCTATATTGCTCATTCAAGGATTCCATCTTTTTTGTATTCTCCTCTGTTTTTTTTTTTTTTTTTTTTTTTTTTGTGGAACCAGGGATTGATCTCAGGCCCTTGCACTTGCCAGGTAAGTGCTTATTGTACTGAGCCATCTCCCTGGCCCCTGTTCTCTTTTTATTTATTTATTTTTTTAATCAGTGTCTTCTTCAGAAGCTGTTACAAATTTTTCTTTACACTTTTCCTTTCTTTTTTTTACTTCCAACATTATTTCTGATTTGATTTCCTCTTTACATTTCTTCAGTTGTTCCTTTACTTCATACGCTATTAATTCAGAGATTTATTTTTATTTCAGAGGTTATTTCTGATCTGATTTCCTCTATACCTTTCTGCCATCATTTCTTTACTTCAATCACTATTGATTCACAGATTTCAGCTGTGTCATTCCCAGTGTCTTCTATGCTAGTGTCTCTTGCATTTGTTCTGGGTGAGCTCAGGGCATAAGATTGCATTTTGGTCCTTTTCTTTGTTATTTTGTATAGCACTGTCCTCTGACCTTTGGTGTAGAGCTTTGGTGCAGTTATAATTTTAGCACCTACCAAAATTCTTACCCAAGAGAGATTATATGGTTAAGAGAGGTATAGTTTTGTATTTATAAAACTACTATTAGTAACACTAATAATGGGTAGTAATATTTAGCAGTTGTCAAACTTTTGTAACTAATAGGTTCATATTTGCGACAGTAAGAGCAATCATTATGTCTCTATAGCTAAGCAGATATTAATTTGGGAATTTGGATTTAAATTAGTTAACTTAAGTACAATCTGATTACCTACACTTGATTTACCTAGGGTCTTCCAGGAAGACTAGTTTACCTCTGTTACCTTTTAATTCCTCTCTCAGTCAAGAGAGAAAGTGGGAGGATGCTCTCAAAGATCTTGGTCTACCAAAGTGTCTCAGCTTACTGGGTCTGGATCCATGAAGTTTGAACTCGTTCTCATGTGCCTGGCTTGGGTCTGGCTGCTGTGCTCAGTTTCTTTCTCCTGCAGCCCATGGAAGTGATCCTGCTATGCCTCTCTGGCAAGATGTTCTCCTCCTGGATTAGCTGGGTGGTTCTGGCCCCTAGCTTCTCTGCAGGGACTTCAGCTGGAAAGTTTCACACCCGGCCTGTATTCCAGGCCTGGGCTGGGTCTGGAGGGTCCTAGAGAGCACAGCAGAATGTCTCACTCACATGCTGGGCCTGGGCTGGGTCTGGAGGGGTCCCAAGAGCCAGGGGGAAGGTCTCACGACCTGGGCTGGGTCTGCAATGGGTATTAGATGTGTACCAATTCTAATGTCAGATCAATTAGTACTATACTCTATTTAAAATAAATTTCAAAAAGAACAGAAAGAAAAAGAAGGACGAGAACAAAAATTTTAGGTTTCTGGAAGACAAGTGGTAATATGCAATCATATGTCGAATCTCATATAACTATATCTATTAATCCGAGCAACAGATTTTATGATAAAAATAAATAATATGTCAACCAGTTAATCAGCTGTTCTTATTTTCAAAATTTGTAACACATGTATTGCTGTATGTTACCCCATTTCTGTCATTGTTTTTTTATTTTTATTCTTGCTTTTGTCTTTTACTTTTCAAAATAAAATAATAAAATTAAGTTTAATTTCAGAAAGATGTCTTCCAAATTTAATGGAGAAGTAAAATACTTCTATGACACAGAACAACTAACACAATTTATGATGACCAATCCAACCCTATAGAGAGTACGAAAAGACGTTCTAGAATGGGATCAAAATGACCACAGTTCCAAGAACAAAAACAGAAAGATCCTACAAAAGAAGGCAAACAATTGTACACAGCAAAAGCAGGAAAGCAACAAGAAGAAAATAACTTGAAAAACATGTCAATACATATTAATTATAACCATCAATGTAAATGGACTCAATCCATCAATTAAAAGAAATAGATTGGCAGAGTGGAACAAGAAACAAAATCCAACAATATGCTGTATAGAAGAAATACATTGAATGTAAAAAGAAATTCATTGGTTGAAAGGTAAAGGATGGAAAACAATACTACAATCTCAGGAGCTCAGAAAAAAAAAACTCATGTAGCTATTGTGTTCACAGACAATCTGAACTTCAAACCAAGAATGACAAATCAAGCTAATATGGTCATACATACTGGTCAGGGGAGAATTTCAAGGGAAAGAAGTAACAGTTGTAAACATATATTCACAAAATATGGTAGCACCCAGCTATATAAGACAAATTTTAAAGCACATGAAAAATCTAATAACTAATATCACATCCATAGCAGGGCACCTTAACATTCTCTTATCTCAAAAAGATGGGTCAAGTAGACAAAAATTTAGCAAACAGATAGCAGAACTGAAACAAACCTTTGAACAAATGGACTTAGTGCACATTTACAGAGTGTTTTATCCCCAAATATCTGAATATGTATTCTTTTCAGCTGCACATGTGATGTTCTCTAAAGTAGACCACATACTAGTTCATATATCATGCTTACATAAATGCAAGAAAACAGAAATCATCCCACAGACATTATTTGACGCCAAAGCAACTAAACTGGAATTAATAACAAAAGAAATTGCAAGAACCCCCATAAGCATGAAAGTTAAGTAATGTCTTCCTAAAAGAACAGTGGGTTATAGATGAAATTAAATAAGAAATTAAAAACAATACCTACAAACCAAAAAAAAAACTCAAACACAACTTAATTTTGTAGCATTCTATGATAGTAGTTCTCAAAGGTAAATATATAGTGCAGAACTGACATATTAGGAAAACAGAATAAAAACAAATAAATACCTAAATGCTGCACCTCAGCCTTCTAGAAAAAGAAGAGCTAACCAAGTCCAAAGCTCAAAGAAGGTAAGATATTATAAAGATTAGAGGAGAAAATAATACAGTTGAGACAAAGACAACAATACAAAGAAATAATGTGTAAAAGAGGTGGCTCTTTGAAAGATTAAATAAAATTGATAAACACCTAGCATACCTTATCAAAATGAAAGAATAAAAAAGCTCTAATGCAAGCAGTAATAAATAAAAAAGGAAAAATTACTACAGACCCTGTGGAAATTCAGATCATCAATAACTATTTAAAAACCTTTACTCTCACAGAATTGAACACATAGAAGAAATGGACAGATTCATAGATATGTACATATTACCACAACTGAATCAAGAAGATATAAACACTCTGAATATGCAATATCAGCCACTGAAATTGAAAATGAAAGAAAAAACTTATCAATAGAGGAAAGCCCAGGTCCTCATATATTCACACCTGAGTTCTACAAGAAATTTAGAGACAATTTAATCCCAATCTTTCTCAAACTCTTCAACAATATTGAAAAGGAGGTAACACTCCCAAAAACAATGCTGGAGGCAAATATTATACTGATACCAAAACCAGAGACTCAACCAAAACAAAAAAAAAAAAGAAAAAGAAAAGGAAAAATTACATGTCAATCTCACTCATGAACATAGATTGCAAAACCCGCAGTACAATAATAGCAAATAGAATGCAGCAAGTCATCATGAAGATTATACACTATGGCCAGGTAGGATTCACATGAGGATTTCAAGACCAGTTCAATATATACAAATCTATAAATGTAATACACTATATCAGAAGAGGCAAAACCAAAAATCACATGATTAACTTAATAGATGTGCAAAAGGTTTTTGACAAAGTTCAACACAGATTGTTGATCAAAGCCCTACAGAAAATTGGAATAGAAGGCCTATGCCTCAATCTGATAAAGGTCATCCAGGAGAAAAAAATTACCAATATCATTTTAAATGGAGAAAAACTAAAAGCTTTTACTCTAAAATCATGTATAAGCCGAATATTCCAACAATCACCACTAGTAATCAATTTAGCCATAGAAACATTAGCCAAAGCAATTAGACAAGAGAGAGAAGTAAAAGGAATTAGAATATTTAAAAATTAAATTAAACTGTCATCATTTGTAGATGATATGATACTGTACATAGAAGGCCCAAAAAATAACATCAAGAAGATCTTAGAATTACTTACCAAATATAATTCCTAGAATTAATAAAAAATTCAGTAGCATAGCAGGATACAAAGTCAATCCTCCCAAAAAATAGCATTCTGCTACACAGATAACAAACTCATTGAGAAAAAAATTATAGAAATAATGCACTTCACAATAGAATTAAAAAAATGAAATATTTGGAATTAATCTAACAAAGGAAGTAAAAGATCTGTACAATGACAATTATAGTTCTCTGAAAAAGAGATTGAAGAGGATTTCAGAAAATGGAAAGATGGGTCAGGGAGATAGTTCAATAGAGTAAGCATTTGCTTAAAAAGTACAAGGTCCTGGAGACAACCGGGCCGCGGTATCCTGAATAGGCCCAGAGCGCAGGCCCAGCGACAGAGTGAGAACACCAGGGCCCTCCGAATCCTGAATAGACCCAGAGCACAGGCCCGGTGAGTGAGTGAGATGACCGAGGGCCTGGTGGGATCCTGAACAGACCCAGAGCGCAGGCCCGGCGAGTGAGTGAGATGACCCAGGCGAGGGATCCTGAACAGGCCCAGAGTGCAGGCCCGGCAAGTGAGTGAGATGACCCAGGCCACAGGATCCTAAACAGACCCAGAGCACAGGCCCAGCACGGAACCCTTCAGCAGAACTCCCTGCAAAGAGGCTAGAAGCAAGACCCACCCCGCTGATTCAGGAGCAGAACATCTTGCCAGAGAGACACAAAGAATTCAACTCTAACAGCTGCAGCACAAAGAAGTGGAGCACAGCAGCCAGATCCAAGCAATATCCACCTGGAGGAATCTGAACTTTGTAGATCCAGACCTGGTGCTAAGGTATTAACTCTATCTAAGCTCTATACCAAAGGTCAGAAGACAGTGGTATACAAAATGACAAAGAGAAGGAACAAAATGCAGTCTCAGGCCTCAAGTCCACCCATTACAAATGCAGAAGACACTAGCACTGAGGAAACTGGAAATCACACACTAGATATCTCTGCAATAATAGCGTTGACAGTAAAGAATCAACTGCAGAAAGGTATAGAAGAAATCAGATCAGAAATGATTTCGAAACTAAAAAATGTAGTGGTAACTATAATCAAAAAAGTACTAAAGAATACACTGATAAAAAAATAGAGGAGAATATAAAAATGATAGAACCCCTGAATAAGCAATTTAGGAAACAAATAGAATCTATGAAACAGGTTCAAAGTGATATACAGGAAATTAAAACCTCAATCACAAGCTGGCAAAACC
>NW_004524833.1:645598-649514 GCF_000260255.1 Octodon degus | reverse complement strand
TCCTACTCGGCGGGCGTGGTGGGGGAGGCACTGCGGAGTGGTGGGGGGCGGCCCGAGGGGCTGGGAGAGGGTCCGGCCCACGCTGCCCCTGGGCTGGGACTGGTCCCACCGGCGCAGGGTAGCAGGAAACTCTCCGCACACTCACCGGACCTGGGCTAGGACTGGGTCTGGGGGCTCCCGGAACTCGGCAGAAAATCCTCACATTTTTAATTTTTAATTGTTAAATTTTTTTCTTCATTATCTGTAGAGACTTAAAGTTTAACATATCAATACTTGATGGAAAATACCTGTTCCATGTTATGCCTAAGATGTTTGATATTCAGACAGATAGGATAAACCCAACTGCATATGTTGTAGGGTAACAATAAGCTTCTCTTCTGAAGGTTTAACAACCTAAATTTATAGAACATAACTTAGAGGAAAAGAAGGGCTGCACGGACAGCCTACACTTTGGCCCTAGCCTTTCAAGATCAGTGAAGACTCAGCACATAGGAGAACCTATACTGTTACATCATGTAAATCAGTTGTGTCCCAAGTTTTCTGATCAAGGAGATTATGGCGCCACAGAGGAAAATGATCTCAACATAAGCAATAAACACACATAATTTGACCCTTACATATTTTCCTATCATTTTTAACTTTTCATTGTCTTTATTGTTTATTGCTTATGTTCAGATTTTTTCCCTTTTACTATATCTATTATTCCTTGCAGAATTTATTCTTTTAGGTTCTTACACTAGAGAGGATGTGATATTTACACACGTAGGTCTAATTTATTTTTCTTCTTTCCTTTCTTTCTTTCTTTCTTTCTTTCTTTCTTTCTTTCTTTCTTTCTTTTTTGGTGGAACCAGGGGTTGAACTCAGGCCCTTGTGCTTGCCAGAGAAGCACTTTTTCCACTGAGCCATCTCCCTGGCCCCCAATTAATTTCTTTTTTATTTTTATTTTTTTAATAATTTTATTAAGAAAAAAATAGAATGAGACAGTTTCAAAACCGATCACTAGGCATCCCATCCACAAACACTACTAGAACAAATCTTATTCATTGAATTAAGAGAATGTAGCTGTACATCTATCCTATTTTGAATATATAGATACAAAATAGTCATTCATTTGTATCTCCATTTTTTGTTTAGATTTTTCAAAGAAGGGTATTCCATTGTGATTTAAATATTGTAGGTGTGTGAATTCACCAAAATATTCCAATACAGTCAAGTAGTCAATAATTGTAGTGGGTTGTCCGCAGGACTGGCATTGTCAGAAGTTGTTGACCTTATGTTGAGATTTTTTTCCCTTTTACTATATCTATTATTCCTTGCAGAATTTATTTATTCTTTAAGGATGTGTGCTCCCTCAGAAAGCACACCACCCATGAGGTCATTAGTTAAAAGAGGAAAAAAGAAAAAAGAAAAGAACCTAGGTGACATTTAAATACAACCAGAAACATAGAGGTCAAAGGAAGAGATTAGCATTTACTACAGAGAAGTAATCCACAAGGTCCAACCTGAATTTGTTTGGTAAATAAGCTGTAAAACAAGATGAAAGGAAAAATAAGAAAATGACAGGGAAGTAAATGTATGGTTAAGAGGTACATAAGATATATACCAAGAAGAAAAACAAACAAAACTGAATTATCATTTAAAAATGTACCCTTAGGACTATAAAAATTGAGTACTGATTGTGATAAAATTAGGATAACAAGGAGTTTTACTAGAGAGCAGTTTGATTCTTGAGAAGGCATTACACAAGGGTTCTGTGGAGAGTAGTATGATTCATTCTCTTATCATGAGTTGGGCTTACAAGAGTGTTCATTTTAGCACACTTGTTTCTACTTGCATAATTGCTTTTCATGGTTTTCTGTATTTATATCATATCTAAGACAAAAACAAATTTGAAAAAATAAAATTAACTTTACTCAAACATGAAGAATGATCAACTTGAGAGTTTTATAGGTAAATGCAACTTGAGACCAAATTCATAAATGAAATAAATAAGACCTGCATGTGTAAACATCACATTGTCTCCCCAGTGTGAGAAACTGATAGAGTAAATAAGGTACAAAATGAACAATAGATATTGTGAAACAGGAAAAATGTTGTTCAAAGAAAAAAGGAACTAGGATGAGGAAAAGGGGAAAGGGAGGAAGTGAAAAGGTAAAGTACCAAGATAATTATATTATTAGTTTCTCTTAGTTTATTAAAAAGAGTTGTGCTAAACTCTCTTGGAGAATTCATGTCCATATTTTGTATGCTAAGTAAGTACTTTAAAAATAACAACACTCAGGCTGATAGCTCAGTGGACTAAAGTAGCTGCGTAGGCACAGCACAGTGGCTGGGATTCAATCCCCTGCCTGCTGTGCTGGCCCTGCCCCTGGGGCATGCTGACACTGTGATTGAGACCAGCCGTGGTGGCATGCATCTATCATCCCAGTGCTTGGGATGTTGAAAACAGTAGGAACACTACGAGTCAGAGCTATGTAGTGAGGCCCTGTAGACTCTGTAGATCCTGTACTAAATACAAAAAATAAAAAGTAAAATAATACTAATAGTAAACATTTAAAAATACAAAATAAAAATAACAATACTCAATGTGATAAATATTGTTACTGTCTTATTTTTAATGAAATTTCACTTTATCCATTAAATAAAATAAAGAATTTAGCAAAAGAACTTTTGATGAAAAAGACAGAAAAGCAAAGCCAGAAAATGACAAAATATTAGGAATATGAGAAAAATGTTACATTTATAACCACCCAATTACTATTTATAGCAAAAGCAGGACACATTTCTTCACCACAAAGAGAACTCCTGGTGTTACCTGGAACTTCTCTCTTTAATATGCATAAATACCTGCAATCCTGTGATACAACCCAGGTGTGAATGGCAAAGTTAGTGGGAAGAGAATGTTATTAGGACAGCCAAGTTGGGAACATACACATTGGTAGTTAAATTAGAAACACATCTAAGACCACCATATGGCAATGGCCGGGGCCAACATGGCCCTGAAGAAATTAAATGAGATTCCCCCTCATTTACCTTTTTCCCAGAATTGGTTTTGCTCTTCTAGGTCTTTTCTGGTTTCCAATGAAATTCAGGAATGTTTTTGTTAGATATGTGACATATGTTACTGGTATTTTCATTGAGATTGCCTTATATCTGTATAGAAGTTTTGGGAATAGGGCCAATTTCAGCATGTTGATTCTTCCTATCTAAGAGCAAGGAATATCTTTCCTTTTCTGATATACTCTGCAATGTTCTTTAGATCACTTACATATTTTTTAGATTGATCACTAAATGTCTTGTGGAGGACCACCTGAGCAGCTCTCCTTGAAAGAAGAGCGACTGTCTCCATTTTGACTAAGCCTAACCCTATTTCCTCATATTGTTATATACAGAGCTGGCCAGGACTTCTGTTTACCCTTCAATTGGCCATAAGCAATGTATATTGGTCTAGCTGAGGTGCTGGTGATAGTCTTTGAAGGTGACATGCGTGTTTCCCTGGTAACCTATACCTACTGCTCTTTAATGTGAGCTGGGTCAAGACCAGCTGGAATAGAGCCTCAAGATAGAGGATATAACTTCCTGGGTCTTGAAAGATTACATCAGAGCTGAAGCACCAACTTCTATCTCTATGGCATAGTAGTACAATGCAGATTACACTCTGCATATCCTCTCTGCATATGGCAGAGGTAAATGTAGGCCACCCACCCAGCTCAGCTCACAGTAGTCACCTACTTCCCACAATTCTAAGTCAATTCTCCTCAAGCCACTCCTCCACTGAATGAAACTGAGTAAGTCCCTGAGTTGCTTTCCTTTCCAGAAAGCCACGTTTGTGGCTGGACTTAAGAGCCCCTTGACTGTCCGATGATTGAAAATATAATTTATTGTGTCACAAGGGCCTGAGTTCAATCCCTGGTTC
>NW_004524833.1:629565-635114 GCF_000260255.1 Octodon degus | reverse complement strand
TCTACAATCTGAGGTACAGGATCTCAGGATAAATCCTGAGGGGGATTTCACTGACCTTCTCAGACCCAAAAGCTACAACTCTTGTTGCATAGGTCCTTCTTTACGTTGGTCTTAATCATCCACTAAAATAGTATGAAGACGAAATATATGAAGTAAAGCCATGCTGTTAAGTTGAGCTGTGGGGGACTCAGGTCAACAATTTCTGACATTGCCAGTTAAACAGAAGACCCAAAATGCTATTATGGGCTACTCAACTCTTTAGAATATTTTGTTGAGTTTACACACCTATAATATTCAAATAATGGAACTTAACCAAAAAAGGGTATACAGATGAATGTTCATTTTGTATTTGTGCATTCAAAGTGGTTAGGATAGATATATAGTTACATTCTTTTAATGAACAGAATGATTTGTTCTAATGGTGTTTGTAAATAGGATCTCAAGTCTGCATCTTGTACAGCAACTAACCACTAAGAAGAATGTATGCAGTGTGTTAATTATTGAAACTGTCCTAGTGATTTGATTTGAAACTGTCTCATTGCTATTTATTTATCAACAAAATTATGAAAAAATAAGAAATTCAGTAGCATAGCAGGTTATAAAGTCAATACCCAAAAGTCAATAGCATTCCTCTACACAGACAACAAACTGACTGAGAGGGAAATTATAGAAACAATATCTTTTGCAATAACACCGAGGAAAATGAAATACCTTGGAATTAATCTTACTAAAGAAGTCAAAGATCTTTTCAAGGAAAATTACAGTACTCTTAAAAAAGAGTTCGTTGAGTATTTCAGAAAATGGAAACATATTCCATTCTCCTGGATAGGAAGAACCAACATTGTGAAGATGGCCATACTCCCAAAATTGCTGTACAGATTTAATGCAATCCGTTGTCAGACTACCCCCAACATACCTCACAGAGCTAGTCAAATCATTCCTAAAATTTATCTGGAACAATAAATGACCTAGAATAACAAAGGCAATCCTGGGAAATAAAGACAAGGCAGGAGGCATTACAATTGCTGACTTAAATTATACTACAAGGCTACTGTGATAAAATCAGCATGGTATTCGCATCAAAATAGACCTGAGGATCAATGGAATAGATTGGAAGACACTGAATCCCTTATGAACACACTCAACCATCTTATCTTTGACAAAGGGGCTAAACATACTCACTGGAAGAAAGACAGCCTCTTTAACAAATGGTGCTGGAAAAAATGGCTCTCTATATGCCGAAAACTCAAACTTAACCCAGGTCTATCACCATGCACGAAACTAAAGGCAAAATGGATTAAAGATCTAAACATTAAAGCAGATACACTAAATCTCCTGGAAGAGAAAGTAGGAGGAACTCTTGAAGAAATAGGGATAGGCAAAGAGTTCATGAACAGAAATCAAAGTGCACGGGAAACAATTTAAAGAATTAACAACTGGGACCTTCTCTTACTGAGAAGTTTTTCCACGTCAAAACAAATTACAAACAGAGTGAAAAGGCACCCACAAATTTGGAAAAAATCATGACAAATAAGTACTTAGACAAAAGTCTGCTGTCTAGACTGTATAAAGAACTAAAAGCACTAGGGCCCAAAATTTAAAGACCCAATCCGGAAATGGGCATCCTAAATGAACACACACTTTTCAGAGGTTGAAATTAAAGAAACGAATAAATATATGAAAAATGCTCCACATCACTAGCCATCCATGGAATGGAAATTAAAACAACATTGAAATATCATCTCACCCTAGAAAGAAAGAAACCACCCAACAACAAATGTTGGAGAGGCTGTGGGGAAAAAGGAACCCTTCTCCACTGCTGGTGGGAATGGAGACAGGCACAACCATTATGAAAATCAATGTGGAGTCTCCTTAGAAAAGTTGGACTGGAAATCCAATTTAAACCAGCTATCCCTCTACAGGGAATTTTCCCGGAGTATCTGACAACATCATATCATAGTGATATATGTGTGCCTATGTTTATAACAGCACAATTTGTGATGGCCACATCTTGGAAACAACCAAGATGCCCATCATCTGAGGAATGGTTGAAAAAGATGTGTTTTTACACAATGGAGTATTACCCAAATATTAAGAATGATAAACTCGGGGCCTGGGAAATGGCTCAGTGGAGTTAATGTTGCCCTGGCAATCGCAAGGTTCTGAGTTCAATCCCCAGTTCCGCCAAAAAAAAAAAAAAAAAGAATGAAACTCGAAGCCTTTATATTGAAATGGATGCCACTTGAAGATACACTCATAAGTGTAATAAACCAGACACACATGTGTAAATATCATATAGTTTCCCTAGTATAAGATCTCAAAAGAATACAAATAAAAATGTATACTGCAAGTAAAAGGAAAGCAGGATCTTGAGGACTAACTAATTAAGAGTGTGAAAGGAGAAGAGCTAAGAAACATGACAATTATACGCCATACAGTTTTATGTAGAAAATGGGCAAGGCAATGATCCTGAGAATCTCCAGAACATTTTTGAATCTAGCAGTTAATTGGAAAGATTCTCACCCTGACTAACTATATATACTGATACCTGTGAAATAAGCAACTGCACTGAAGATGGTAATCTGTAATAGTAGTTTCATGCTTGGAGTGTCTGTCATTGTGGTCTTCTGAACACGGGCTGCTTGTCATGACATGCCAGTTGCTGTTGTGCTGTCTCTTGGGTAGATGACTGTTGAAAAAGTAGGGGTGGTGAATGAAGGCAAGAGACAGGAAAAGGAATGTTGTGGGTCTATTCTGCTTCAAGGTTGTATATGGTTTGGTTTTTTGACTTATATGTAAACATAAGAATTACATAATTCTTTGTGCCTATTTTTAAAATATGTTCTATTTTCAAATGTTTTTTCATCGTATTCTGTAGGGACTTAAAGTTCAACATATCAATACTTTATGAAAAATTCCTGTTCCATGCTATACCTAAGATGTTTGATATTCAGACAGAGAGGTTAAGCTTAATGGCCTAGGTTGTATGGTAGTAACACTAAGCTTGTCATCTGGAGGGTTACCAACTTAAATTTGCAGACCAAAATTAGAGAAAAAGGAGAGCCACAAGGAAAGCCAGCATTTTGGCCCTAGCCTTCCCAGGTCAATTAAGACTCAGGACATGTGAGTACTTGTACTGTAACATCATGGAACTCGGTAGTGTCCCAAATTTTCTGATCAAGGAGATTATGAGGCCAAACAGGAAAGTGATCTATGATGTGGAGTGTGCCTAGGGAGAGTCACATGGTGAGAGAACATTCTCTCAGGCTTTCTCAGAGAGCACATTGGCCAAGCAATGGCAGTGATTCATCCACATGGCTGACACTGTCAAAGGTTCTACAATCTGAGGTGCAGGATCTCAGGATAAATCCTGAGGGGATTTCACTTACCTTATCACACCCAAAAGCTGCAATTCTTGTTGTAAAGGTCCTGCTTTACCTTGGTCTTAACCATCCACCAGAATAGTATAAAGACGAAATATAAGAAGTAAAGCTATTCTGTTATGTTGAGCTGTAGGGGATTCAGGTCAACAATTTCTGACATTGCCAGTGAAGAGGAAGATCCAATACTGTTATGGGCTACTGGACTCTTTTAGAATATTTTGCTGAGTTTACACACCTATAATATTCCAATAACGGAACTTAACCAAAAAAGGGGATACTGATGAATGTCCATTTTGTATCTGTGTATTCAAAGTGGTTGGGATGGACATATGGTTGCATTCTCTTAATGAATAGAGGGATTTGTTCTAATGATGTTTGTAAATAGGATATCATGTTTGCATCTTGTACAGCAATTAACCACTAGAAAGAATGTATGCATTGTGTTAATTATTGAAACTGTCTTAGCGATTTGATTTGAAACTGTCTCATTGTTATTTGTTTCTCAATAAAATTATGGAAAAACTAAATATCAAAATGGTAACACTAAATTTACTGGAAGGGAAAATAGGCAGAATTCTAGTAAAAATAAGCATAGGCAGAGACTTCATGAATAAAATCTAGACTTTAAGAGAAAAACTGCAAAAAATCAACAAATGAGATTTTACCTTAAAAAGAAGAAGAAAAACAGAAAAAAAAAGCCTTTTGCATAACAACAAAATCACAAAGAGTCCACCAAAAAGCTCAGCAGATGAAAGCATCTGCACACAGGTGCAGGTGCTGGGGGTTTGATCCCATAGCCTTCTGTGCCAGCCCTAACCCTAGGGCGTGCTGAAATGGTAATTGAGACTTGGTGTCGTGGTGTGCACATGTAATCCCAGCTTTTGGGATGCTGTAATAAGCAGATCACTACAAGTCCCATCTAGTAGTGAGACTCTGAACACCCTGTAGAACCTTCCTTATAATACAAAAAAAAAACAAAAACAAAAACAAAAAAAAAACAATCACCAACAAAGTGAAAACACAACCCATAGAGTGAGAAAAAAATTATAGTCATATTTATAGCCAGCTGTTCTATAAAGAACTCATACTTAGTATATATAAAGAATTGAAAAAATCAGTCTCCCAAAATTCAAAGACCTAATCCAAAAATGGGCATCAAAGATGAATAGGCACTTCTCATAAGAAGAAATACAAATGGCAAATAACTATATGGAAAAGTGTGCTACAGAACTTGTCATGTGAGAGATATAACTTAAAGTAACAGAGATTCCATCTCACCCCACAAAGAATAGGTATCATCAAAAGGTCAAACAATAACAAATGCTGGCAGAACTGCAAGCAGAAAGGAAAGTTGCTCCATTATGTTTAGAAGTATAGACTGATGCAACAAATGTGGAAATCAGTGTAGTGATTCCTTTAAAAACTTGGATTTGAGATCCAATTTGAACCAGGTACTCAACTTCTGGGTATCTTCCCCAAAGAATTAAAAACATTATTCTATAGCAATATATGTGCACCTATGTTTACAGCTGCACACTTTGTAGTAGCTAAATCCTGTAATCAACCCAGATGCCCATCAATTGAAGAATGGACAAAAAGGTGTGGTATTTAAATATATATTGTAAGATATTATGAGTATTATGAGTGAATACTACTCAGCCATAAATGACAAACTGGAGACTTCTATACAGAAGTGGATGTGATTTGAGACAATACTCACAACTGAAATTAATCAGGCCCATATGTGTAAACATCACATTGTCTCACTAGTGTGAGAAAATGAACAAGTAAATACAATCTAAAGTGTACAATAGTTATTCTGAGTTGAAAAGAAACTGTTCAAAAGGAAAGACAATCTGTGATGGAAAAGGAAAAGGAAGAAAGGGAAAAAGAAAAAATAATACATATATACACATGATAGCTAATATAGCTAGCTTTGCTTAGTTACTTGCAAAGAATGTTTTGTGCTAATATTGTTTAGACAAGATATTATGCCTATGTCTTCTACTCTGAATAACTACAGAAATACAACAGTGCACAAGGTATTTGTGACTCTCCTAATAACCTGTTTCAAAACTCATTTTCATCATGTTTATCTTTTTTTCTCTCTCTAAAATAAAATAAAGGAAATCAGTGCTTATACCTACTGGAAGCCTTATATCATAG
>NW_004524833.1:621801-629465 GCF_000260255.1 Octodon degus | reverse complement strand
ATATATAAATTTATTGTGTTTACTTTCACCGTAGGTTGCACTGAAAGTGATAGATTAGAATCAACTTGATAGGATTCCAGTAATGTAACTTTGGGATTACAAATATTGGCTTCTTGGAACAAGACGAGGATCTGGAAGTGTCTCCTACAATATCTCATCTTCTTGGAAGATAATATGAAGAGTGTGCTTTATCTATTATTTTTCTGTGAACTTGTTGCTAGTTTACAGGGATGCTCTTGATTTTTGAGTGTTAACTTTGTATCCCCTCCACTACTGAATTTGCTTAGTAAACATAGATGTCTTGTTCATGAACAAAAATCAAATTGCACAGGTAATACTTAAAAGAATTAACAACTGGGACCACTTCTTATTGAGATGCTTTTGTACATCAAAAGAAATTACCAACAAAGTGAAAAGACAAACCACAAATCTTGAAAAAATGTTGACTAATAAGCACTCAGACAAAGGACTGATCTCTAGAATTAATAAAGACCTAAAAAACTTTAGGGCCCTTAAATTTAAAGACCCAATCCAGAAATGGGCATCCAAAATAAACAAACACTTCTCAGAGGACAAAATTAAAGAAGCGAATAAATATATGAAAAAATGCTCCACATCCCTAGCCACCCATGAAATGAAAATTAAAACAACACTGAGATACAATCTCACCCAAGAAAGAATGACTATCATAAACAAATCAACTAACAACAAATGTTGGAGAGTCTGTGGAGAAAAGGGAACCCATCTCCACTGCTGGTGGGAAAGTAGACTGGTAAAACCATTATGCAAATCAGTATGGAGACTCCTTAAGAAACTAGGGCTGAAAATCTCATTCAAGCCAGCTATCCCCCGATTGGGAATTTTCCCAAAGGAACTGAAAACATCATATCATAGTGATATATGTGTGCCTTTATTTATACCAGCACAACTTGTGACAACCAAATCTTGGAAACAACCAAGAGGCCTGTCACATGAGGAATGGATGAAAAAGAAGTGATATTTTTATACAATGGAGTGTTACTCAGCTATAAAGAATGATAAACTTGAAGTCTTCATATTTATGTGGATGCCATTTGAAGATATACTTATAAGTGAAATAAACCAGACTCACATGTGTAAATATCATATACTCTCCCTAGTATAAGAACTCAAAAGAAGAAATACAAATAGAAAGGTATAACACAATTAAAAGGAAAGTGAGAGCTTGAGGATAGGACAGTGAGGAGAGGGAAAGGAGAAAAGCTGGTAAACATGACAGAGGCAAAGGCATACATTTATATGCACAAGATGTGTAAGGCAATGATCCTGAGAAACATCAGCATGTTTTTGAAACTAGCAGTTAATTGGTAGGATTCTCACCCTGACTAACTATACATGCTGATACCTGTGAACCAAGCAACTGCAATGAAGTTAGCAATGTGCAATACAAGGGTCACGCTTCGAGTGCCTGTCTTTATGGTTTTCTAAATACGTACTTCTTGTCATGACATACCACTTATTGCTATACTGTCTGTCAAGTAAAACTTGTTTTAAAAGGGTAATGAATGATAAAATGAGAGAAGAAAAAAAATGCCACAGGACTGTTCTGCTACAATGCTGTATATGGTTAGATTTCTAAATTTCGATGTAAAAATATATAAGTATTTATTCCTATTTTTAAACTATTTTTTCTTCATATTCCATAGGGACTTAAAGTATAACATATCGATACTTGATGGAAATTACCTGTTCCATGTTATGCCTAAGAAGTTTAATATTTAGAAAGATAGGGTAAACTGAAACACATATGTTGCAGGATAATGATAAGCTTCTCTTCTGCAGGGTTAACAACCTAAGTTTGCAGATCAAAAATTAGAGAAAAGGAAGGACTGCAAGGTCAGCCAAAATTTAGCCTTAGCCTTTCAAGGTTAGTGATGACTCAGCACATAGGAGAACCTATAATGCAACATCATATAATTCAGTTGTGTCCCGAATTTTCTGAACAAGGCGATTATGGTGCCACCAAGGAATGTGAACGATGATGTATAGTGTGCCTGAGGAGAGTCATATGGAGAGAAAACATTCTCTCAGGCTTTCACAGAGAACACATTGGTAAAGCAATGCCTGAGACTCATCCACATGGCTGAAACTGAAAAAGGATCGACAAAGTGTGGTACAGGGTTTCAGGATGAATCCTGAGGGTACTTGACTAACTTTATCAGATAAAAAAGTTACATTTCTTGTTATGCAGGTCTTGCTTTATCTTGGTTGTAACCATCCAGCAGAAAAGTATAAAACCAAGGTATATAAAGTAAAGCCATATTAATATGCTGAGCTGTTAAAGGCTTAAGGCAATAACCTCTGCGGATAACCCACTACTATTGTGGACTGCTGGACTGTGTTGGATTGTTTTGATGAATTCAAGCACCTATAGCATTTAGATGCCAATGGATTAACCATCGCTGACAGGACTAAACAAAAAAAAAAGGGGGGGGGATACAAAGCAAGGCCCATTTTGTGTTTGTATATACAGACTAGTTAGTATATATAGAGTGCTACTTTCACTAAATTTAATGAGAAGAAAGATTTGTAATAATAGTTTTTGAATAGGATATCCTGTCTGCCTCTTGTTCTATGGATAACCACTAAGAAGATAACAATGTACAATGCATTAATTATTGAAATTGTCCAATTAATCCATTTTGAAACGGTCTCATTGCTGTTTCTCAGTAAAATAAAATTAATAAAGAAACAAACAAATGAATTCAGAGCTTCAAATTGCTTTCACAGTTTTTCATACAGAATGGCCATCATGAAAGCAAAAATAACCAAGCAAAAAAGAGGATAAAAAACAACAACATCGAAGTTTTAAAAAAACAGCAGATGACAAAAACAATCATAGAAGTATCCAGATACTGGAGGCATCAATCCTGGGCTTTGAAGTAACTGCAACTAATATGTTCGGAAAATAAATTAAGGACAGGATATCATGTCTACATCTTGTACTATGAATAACCACTACAAAGACAACAATATGCAATGTATTAATTACTGCAATTGTCCTACTAATCGGTTTTGAAACTGACTCACTGCTTATTTGCTTCTCAAAAAAATTAATAAAAAAATACCTAGAGGTCTTTTGGTGCAGCTTCTATGGTCTTCTATATAGAGTATTGGGTCACCTGCAAAAAATGATAATTTAACTTCTTCCTTTCCTATCCTTTTTTCTTTTATTTGCTTGCTCTTATCTAATTCCTCTGGCAATGAGAAGGAACAAAATGCAATCTCAGAACCCAAGCCCACTCAGAACAAGTGCAGAGGACACTAACACAGAACAAAGTGGGAATCACATAACTGAAAGCAATGAATCAACAGCTTCTGAAATAAAGAAACAGCTGCAGAAAGATATAGAGGAACTCAGACTGGAAATGAAAAAAGAAATCCCTGAATTAATAACATCTGCAGTAAAGAATCAAATGAAGAAACATATGGAGGAAACCCAGTGCCCACCCAGAAAAAGTAGAGAGGACAATAGCTCAGCTCAATAGTATGAATTAATAGCACAGATAGTAAATAAGCAACAGCAGAAAGTCATAGAGGAACTCCGAGTGGAATTCTTTTCTAGTAGCTCAGAACAAATGTACGAATTAATAGCGTGGATAGTAAATAAGCAACAGCAGAAAGATATAGAGAAACTCAGAGAGGAGTTCTTTTCTGAATGAAATGAAAACAGAATTCTCAGAACTTATAGCATCTGAAGTAAAGAATAAATTACAGAAATGTCGGGAGGAAATCCAATCTGAAAAAAACACTGCAGTAAAAGAATTTATAACTGCTTCTAAAGAGCACATTGATTAAAAAAAATAGAGGCAATTAGAAAAATGACAGATTCTCTGAATGAGCAATACAGGAAAGAAATAGGTCGCATGAAGTAGAGTGAAACAGATATAGAGGTATTTAAAATCTCAATCACAAGCTGGTAAAACTGTTTAAGTGAAAGTGAAGACAGAGATTCAGATCATGAAAACACTGGTGCAGCTAGTGAAAAGGTAAGAAAGGACATCTTAAAAATAACTAGGATGCAAGAAAAAAAGGTTCCATCACATGTAAGATGATGCAAACATGAACAATGTGAGACTAATAGGCATCAATGAGAAAGAAGGAGTCAATACAAATAACATTAAAAACTACGGGCAGAAGTAATAGCAGAAAACTTCCCAAATATGGGGAAACAATCTGCCATTCAGGTAACTGAAGCATACAGAACACCAATTAACCTCAACCCAATTAAAAACACACCGAGACATAAAATAGTCAAGATCCCAGAAATTCAGCAAAAGAATAACATACTGAAAGCCGCTAGAGAAAAGAAGCAGATCACATTCAAAGGAAAACCCATCAGAATTATGGCCGACTTCCCTTCACAAAATATTAATGCAAGAAGAGCATGGAGCAGAGTGCTTCAATTCCTCTGTGAAAACAAATTCCAACCCAGAGTACTATACCCAGCAAAACTGTCTTTCAAATTTGATGGAGAAGTGAAATACTTTCATGAAAAAGAACAGCTAAAGAATTTCATGATGGCAAAACCTACACAGGCTACTCAAAGATGTTCTAGAGAGGGAACGAAATGATCAGAACTCCACGAATGAGAACAGAAGCAACCAACTAATTAGGACAAGTAATTAAACACAGGAGAAAAATGAGTAAACGACAACAGGTAAATAACATGTTAATTCTAACTCAATACATCTCAATTACAACCATAAATGTAAATGGACTCAATTCATCAATTAAGAGAAATAGACTGACACAGTGGATTAGGAAACAAAATCCAAAAATATGCTGTATACAAGAAGCACATTTAACTTATAAAGACCTTCATAAGCTGAAAGTCAAAGGATGGAACACAATACTACATGCCCCAGCACCTCAGAAAAAAGCAAGGTAGTAATCCTATACTCAGACAGTCTCAACATCAAACCAAGAATGATCAAGCGAAATAAAGAAGGCCACTATATACTGGTTAGGGAAAAAATTCAAGAGGAAGAGGTAACACTCAAAATATGTATGCACCAAACACGGGAGCACACAACTATATAAAGCATATCACAATGGACATGAAAAATCTAACATCCAATACCACAATCTTAACAGGAGACCTTAACACCACCTTATCCAAAAAAAGATAGGTCAACCAGACAAAAACTAGCAAAGAAATAACAGAACTGAATGAGAGCTTCAAACAAATGGATTTGGTAGACATATACAGAGTGTTCCACCCAAGCACATCTGAATACACATTTCTCTCAGATGCACATGGGACATGTTCTAAAAGAGACCACATAATGTTCCATAGGTCATGTTTAAGTATATGTGAGAAAACAGAAATTATCCCATGCACATTATCGGACCACAGTGCAATGAAACTGGAAAAGAATGACAAAAGAAACCAGAAAAAAACCCCTAAATATATGGAAATGAAATGACACCCTATTCAGCAACCAAAGGGTCACAGATGAAATTAAACAAGAAATTCAACAACATCTACAATGCAATGAAAATTCAAGCACAACTTATCGGAAGTTATGGGATATAATGAAAGCAGTTCTCAGAAGGAAATTCAGAGCTGTGAACGCACACATTAGGAAAACAGAATGAGAACAAATAAATACACTAGTGCGGCACCTTCAACAAGAAAAGGAAGAGCAAACCAAACCCAGAACCCTAAGACGGGAAGAAATCATAAAGGTTAGAGCAGAAATTAATTCAATTGAGATGAAGAAAACAATTCAAAGAATTAAAAAAGCAAAAAGCTGGTTCTTTGAAAAATTAAATAAAATCGATAAGCCCATACTTAACCTCATCAAAAACAGGAAAGAAAAAATTCAAATACAAACAATAAGGAATGAAAAGGGTGTAATTACCACAGACCCAGTGGAAATTCAGAAGATTATTAATAGCTACTTTGAGAATCTTTACTCGCACAGAATACAAGAAACAGAAGAAATGGGCACATTCCTAGAAAGGTACAAATTACCACAACTGAATCGACAAGATATAACCATTCTCAATAGCCCAATAACAGCTAATAAAATATGAGATGTAATTAAAAACCTACTGGCAAAGAAAAGTCCAGGTCTGGATGGATTCACAGCTGAATTCTACAAGACATTTACAGAAGACGTATTCCCTATACTCCTCAAACTCTTCTGTGAAATTGAAAGGAAGCAAAACTCCCAAAATCATTCCTGGAGGCAAGTATTATATTGATACCAAAACCAGGGAAAGATGCAACTAAGAAAGAGAACTACAGGCCAATCTCCCTCATGAACATAGAAGCCAAAATCCTCAATAAAATACTAGCAAATAGAATACAACAAATCATCAAGAAGATCATACACCATGACAATGTAGGATTCATTCCAGGGATGAAAGGATGGTTCAATATTCGAAAATCTATAAACGTAATACACAATATCAATAGAGTGAAAACTAAAAAGCACATGATCATCTCCACTGATGCAGAAAAGGTTTTTGACAAAGTCCAATGCTCATTATGTTCAAAGTCCTACATAAAATTGGAATAGATGGCCTCTACTTCAATCTGGTAAAAGTCATTTATGAAAAACCAACGGCTAACATAATCCTAAATGGGGAAAAAAATGAAATCCTTTACTCTTAAATCTGGTACAAGACAAGGATATCCTCTATCACAACTCCTATTCAACATATTTCTGGAATCATTAGCTAGAGCCATTAGACAAGAGAAAGAAATAAAACGAAGAAGAATAGGCAGAGAAAAAGTTAAATTATCTTTACTTGCAGAAGACATGATACTTTACTTGGAAGATGCGAAAAACTCCATCAACAAGCTACTAGAATTAATACAGAAATACAGTAGCATAGCAGGTTATAAAGTCAATAAGCAAAAGTCAATAGCATTCCTCTACACAGACAACAAACACGATGAGAGGGAAATTATAGAAACAATACCTTTTAAAATAGCACCAAGGACATGGAAATACCTTTGAATTAATCTAACTAAGAAGTCAAAGATCTTTTCAAGGAAAATTAGAGTACTCTGAAAAAAGGGCTCATTGAGATTTCAGAAAATGGAAAGATATTCCATGCTCCTGGATAGGAAGAACCAACATTGTGAAGATAGCCACACTCCCAAAATTGCTGTACAGATTTAATGCAATCCCTATCAGACTACCAACGACATACATCACAGACCTAGAGAAATCATACCTAAAATTTATCTAGAACCAGAAAAAACCTAGAATAGCAAAGGCAATTGTGGGCAGTAAAGACAAGGCAGGAGGCACTACAATTAATGACTTGAAATTATACTACAAGGGTACTGTCATAAAATCAGCATGGTACTGGCAACAAAATCGACCTGAGGATCAATAGAATAGATTAGAAGATGCTAAAGCCCCTACGGAAACTAAAGCACCTTACCTTTGACAAAGGGGCCAAACATACTCACTGGAAGAAAGATAAACTCTTTAAGAAATGGTGCTGGAAAAAATGGCTCTCTAAATGTCGAAAACTCAAAGTTCACACAGGTCTATCACCATGCACGAAACTAAAGGCAAAATGTATTAAAGATCTAAACATTAAAGCAGAGACACTAAATCTCCTGGAAGAGAAAGTAGGAGGAACTCTTGAAGACATAG
>NW_004524833.1:598214-613929 GCF_000260255.1 Octodon degus | reverse complement strand
CAATTATACTACACATCTTCTTGTTCCACTTGATAATATATGTCATGGACACAACAAGGTCAAAATAGATCTAGTTAATTTATTTTTTAAAAAAGAGAAAGAAAGAAAGCAATTGAGCTAGTGTCTGCAGTAGCCTAGTCAGAGAGACACTGGTGTCCCCAGATGCAGCTGGAGAAACCAGGACCCATGCAGGGAAATGTCAGCCTGTCTGAACCATCAGAGCAGAGAAATGAGGTCTATGTAACAGGAATCTTTGTCTGCCCGTCCACGTGTCTGTCGGCATGCTATTTTGGGTCAATAAATATTCATCATGAAGCACCATTCCAGATGACCTGTGCTACCCCCTCTGCTGGAGGAGAAAATAAACAGTTTCTGGGTGCAGTGAATATAGGCCTCCTCAGAGCAGCCATTGTGCTGTGCATGTGGGCCAAGCACACAAACATATTTTTGCCTATGGAGTAGCTTGGGACCTGTGCATTGAATATCTGGAGTGGATTCAACTCCCTCTCAGTGTATTAAAAGGTAGCACAGCACCATCAACTTATAACTGTGGAGGATGAAAATCAAAGGGAGGCTAGCTAACAAGGGAGGCTAGTTATTGCGGTGCAGATGCAGAGTGGTGATGGAAGTATGGGCCAGGTAAAAGAAAGAGGCAATGCAAAAAAGTTCAGCAGATTTAAGATGTATATAGGAGACAGATTTGGTAGACTTTTCAGGTGCATGTGAGTGCTAAGCAGACATTCTACAATTTATGGAATGAACACCTCATTTACAAGTGTAACCCAGAACAAAGAAAAGAATAACTAGCTCATATACACAAATTACACAGCATGGCTAGGTTCATATATAAGTATTGATATAAAATTAGTAAATACATTCAAGTAGTATAATACTAGTGGTTAATATTTAATAAACATTAATAGTTACAAGCCAGTGTCTGCATTGGCTCATCATTAATATTTCCTCATCAGTTAGTTATTTGCATGAACTCATTTATTTCCACAACCACTATATGTTAAAAACATAATTATCATCTCCATTTCCCAACAGGTAAACTATGGCTCAGAAAGGTGAATTACTTTGCCTGCTTTGACATGGCTGATGATCCTAGGCATAAATAGAAGCCAGAGACTTCTTTCCATGTATGGTTCTATTTATATTAATTTCAAGAACAGGAAATGTTAATTCATTGTGTCGGGGCAGTAGTCACCTCTGGGAAGAGGCATGGCTGCATAAAATATGACCATACTTTCTTGATTCTGGAAGTGGTCCTTTATTTCAGATCTGGTTAATAAATGATACACATCAGGCAGTAAAATGAAGATTTGTGCTGTGTTATATGCATATTTTAATTTCAATAAAAAGGTATGTGCAGGACATATAGAAGACAAATAGTTGGCACCAGCAAAATAGCTCAGCAGTCTAAAGCACCTGCTTAGGCAAACATAGGCAAGCATTATGGACCAAAGTTTGATCCCCAGCACCACATGCCATGCCAGCTCCTCCCCCAGGACAGGCTAAGCTGGCCAAGAAAAAAAAAGAAAGAAAAATAAATTGTTAATAGCTATATAAAAACTCAAAAATTGGGGGCTGGGAAGATAGCTCAGTGGTCTAAGCACCTGCCTGGCAAGTGCGAGGACCCAGGTTTGATCCCTCGTATTCCATACGGTGGTTGGCCTGAGCTGTGTAGCAAGGCTCCATATAGAATAAATAAATAAATCTTTTTAAAAACTCTAAAATTTATATAATGTAAATATTGCTCCATAGTGTACAATGGACCTAAACCTATAGTTCGCAAGAAAGATAAGTGGAAAATAGATATATATGAAATATATCTAAGTTAAAAATTGAAATATTTCTCTCCTAAAAAATTGAACACAATACACAGGGTCCGTAATACCAAATATAGATAATAATGTGGGAAAATAAACACTGAAGTGTTTCATGTGCCATTGAAAAGGACTACAAACTTTCTGAGGACACCTTGTGTGTATTAAAAATATTTGCAGGGGCTGCAGATATAGCTTGGCAGTCTAAATGCCTGCCTAGCAAGTACAAGCACCCAGGTTTGATTCCAGCACCACATGCCAGGCCAGCACCAGAATGCCTGGTGCACACTGCCAGCCACAGAAAACAGGCATGGTGGCACAGGTCTGTAATCACAATGCTGGAGAGTCTGAGACAGTAGGATCACTATGAGTCCAAGCTGTGTAGGGAGACCCTGTACCAAATAAATAAATAAAAGATTAAAAAATAATAATAAATAAATATTTTCAATTATATATATTTTGAAATGGCCATTCTATTACTTTAAGCTGACTGTAAAGAATTATTTTTCATTATTTTTTCTATTTTTTAAAAGAGTACAAATGACAATTAAAACAGAAAAAATTACAAGTGAGAGAGAATTTCCCTTAACAAGTAATATGAACTTCACAGTGTTGGTTGTAATACATAGTGTTGTCTTTTAACCATTTATTCATATTACCAGATATATGCATGCAAAATTAGAAGAAATAAAAAGAAAGAAATGCATAAGCAATTAAGAGGAAAGGTCAAACAATTGAATGAAAGAGACAAAACAAATTAAGTATTATCTGCTCCTTTCCACAGACCAGTAGAAATGCACAGTATAGTTATCCAAAGCATCCTGCTTACAAACATAGATAAAAATTATTGAAAGTATATATCTAGTTATTTAGTCAGTCACCATAATGATGCTTACAAAAGCAACTTGGAAATTATTGATGCATGGGTGCTTAGTGAAAAAATTGTTATGAAAAATTATTCATACAAGACAACATACAACCTTTTAAAATAACGATGTTTATTAATATTTATTAGCATGAAAAGATGCCCACAACATATTAATCATAAGGTTGGGTTCAAAATTCATTTATCATCTTTATGTGCATATATACATAAAATTGTATATATGGTTACATATGTGTATAATTAATAACTATATTGAATGTTCATGAATTGAAATAATAAAAGTACTTGTCATTCAGTAATATTATTGGGTGACACACATTCATTCCTCATTTTCATAATTTTTCTGGTTTACATAACTTTTTAAATGAGATAAAATTTCATAGTCACACATGTAACTTTTATTTAGGAGGACACTTGCATAGATTTCCTGAAAGTTTTCACTTATAAGCTTTACTACCATGTTTTTCTTTGCATATTAAATAAGTTCTAAAAGGTAGTAATCACAACTGCCATGGTCAGTGCTCTTACCATGGGAAGGTTTTCATCTAGCTATTGTAATTTAAGGACGCCAATCCCTTCTGAACCTGTTTTCTGAATAGGGAGCATTTTGCACTTCGTAACTCTTAAGGTCGGACTTGACCTTGCTATTCCAGAATGCTTTGCTGCTAGCATCAGTAAACTAGACTTTATAAGTCAAATGCATCCATGTGAATCCTCAGCTTGGAAGTAACACTACCAGAAAGTTGGATTGCATGTCATCTACCAGAAGAATATGACAGGAGGGTCCAATGGCTGGGCTCCAGGCATCCACAAAAGAGCATTATGGATGCAAGCTACAGTGTCTATACAGGAAGCAAAGTTGTTGTGAAGCATTGGCAGCTAAGATGTTTTGTCCCTTGAGCAGACTTTATAGTTTGGTTTGTTGTTATTCCTGGCTTCGTCTGCTTCACTTGCCTTCCAGAGGATTCTGTAAGTAGCTTAATATTTTAAGAAAATTCTATTTCTGCCTCAACTTGATAGAGTGGATTCTATTATTTGTAACAAAATTGTGCCAAATAGTATTACCTTCATGCTCATTTGACAGATGAAGAAATTAAGCCTTTAAGAAATGAAGATAATTTCTCAGTGTTTCATGGTTAATAAGAAATGAGGCAAGACATGAGCCTAAGGCTTTCGAGAATCTAGGCTCTTTCTATAATTCCATGCCAACATCTGAAACATATTACTTACATATTTACAAGAAGTACTAATAATTACCCAAATGAATTAAAGAACAGAATATTCCAGGGGAATATAAAATTAAGATACTCCCATATTCACTATAAAGCAAGCTCTTTAATAAATAGAAAAGTTACCATTTAATGAATAGCTGCTATGTGACAGTGTGGTCTCCTCCAGCAGCAGGAGGGCTCCTGGAGGACATCTAACCATCTTATTGACAGATGAGGAGTTTGAGGCCTGAAAACATGATGCACTTTTCCTGTATCAATCAGGGAAGCAATGTCAAGTAGGACAGGATACTAGATTTGTTGACTCTTACATTAGTAGAAGAGGATACCATGTGTGAGTGTACTTAGAAATGCACACATCACATAAATAAAATGTCTCAATACACAAGTTGAAAACCTTGTTTCAATATAATAAACAAGCTTTAAATATATGAGGAAAAATCATTTTAAGTCATTACTAATCAGATACTGGAGTGTTCTGGACTGTACCATCAATGCTTTGAGTAACTGAGAAGCCTAAAATAGCTTTTGAGAGACATCTCATGAAAACATTCCCATTGAAACTGTGATTATATTTCTACCCTGCTATGAAATGCAAAGTTTAATTGGCCAGGTGTGAACGAAGAAGATGATTGTTCTACAGAAAATAGAAAAACTGCTAAATTCCTTATTAATCCATAGAAAAAGAAACCATTGTGTGTTTAATGCTTTAAAATAGGCACTAATATTTTTGCATTCATAGATGATACTTTGCTTCAATAAAATCTAAAATATATTTTACCCAAAGAGATATTTCTATTGACTATGTAGGGGGAAACTTCTAATTCATTTTCCCCTTAATTCACCAAAACTTTTGCTTCTTATGGACTATGTAATGGCTAGTCTCTGAGGGGATTTTAAGAAATTTCAAGATTTTCCTCCCTTATAAGAATAATATAAAAAATTGATTTTTAAAAAGAAGTGGGCTCTAGGGCTAGTGAGATAGCACAATGGACTAAGCGCCTGCTTAGGCAAGCGTAGGGACAAGGATTCGATCCCCAGTACCTCATGCTGTGCCAGCACCACTCAGTGACTAAGTCCAGGCATGGTGGCACACATCTGTAATCCCAGTGCTGGAGAGGCTGAAAACAGGAAGATCACTACAAGTCCAAGCAGTGTAGTGAGATCCTGTACCAAATACATAAATTTATAAAAGTGGGCTCTAATTAATCTACATGGCCTGTGAAAGTTCTCATTAGTCCAAGATGTAAGATGTCTGAATGTATTCAAATTTTCTAAACTTTCCTTTTCCTATTAAGTAATTGACTTCTGCCTAGAGGGAGCTTGAGTTTAAAAAGTCTTCCTACCAGAAGAATAAACTTTGTTCCTTAAAACAGAACAGCCCTTTTTGTCTCTGTTAGAAACTACCTTGAGATATTTCAGAGTAAATAACCTGTGCCATCCCTGGCAAGCACAAGGGTCTGAGTTCAATCCCTGGTTCCGCAAAAAAAAAAAAAAAAAAGAAAAAAAAAACATTGGCCAAGCAATGGCTGTGACTCATCCACATGGCTGACACTGACAAAGGTTCTACAGTCTGAGGTACACGATCTCAGGATAAATCCTGAGGGAATTTCACTGACCTTATCAGACCCAAAAGCTACAACTCTTCTTGCATAGGTCCTGCTTTACCTTGGTCTTAACCATCCAGCAGATAAGTATAAAAATGAAATATAAGGGGCTGGTGAGATGGCTCAGTGGTCTAAAGCACCTATTTAGAACAAGCTTAGCAAAGCACAGGGACCGCAATTCGATCCCCCAGCACCACATGCCAGCCAGCCCTGCCCCCTGGTGGGCTGAGCTGGCCACACACACACACACACACACACACACACACACACACACACACACAAAAATAAATAAATAATTTTTTTTTAAGTTAAAAAAAAAAAAGAAAGAAAAGAATATAAGTAAAGCCATGCTGTTATGCTGAACTGTAGGGGACTCAGGTCAACAATTTCTGACATTGCCAGTCAAGCGGAAGACCCAATACTATTATGGGATACTGGACTCTTTTAGAATATTTTGTTGAGTTTACACACCTATAATATTGAAATAATGGAACTTAACAAAAAAAGGGTATACAGATGAATGTCCATTTTGCATCTGTGTATTCAAAGTGGTTAGGATAGATATATAGTTACATTCCTTTAATGAATAGAGTGATTTGTTCTAATGGTCTTTGTAAATAGGATATCATGTCCACATCTTGTACAGCAACTAACCACTAGGAAGAATGTATGCAATGTGTTAATTATTGAAACTGTCCTACCAATTTGGTTTGAAACTGTCTCATTGCTATTTGTTTATCAATAAAATTATGGAAAAAAGAAAAAGAAATACAAATGCCCAATAAATACATGAAAAATTAAAATAAATAAATAAATAGAAAAGAACCTGTGCCTGTCTAAACCACATGTTATTTAGATCTGATCTAAGAGACAACTGCTGGAAAATCACACTTAACTAAAAGCTATGTTTACAAAATCATTGAGTGATAGAGATAGAGTGTACAATTCATTAAAGACTCATGCAGGAGAAGCACACTGTCATGGTTTGGGGTTTTGGAAGAGGGAATAATTTAATACTGGACACATAGTTTACAGAATTATTTTATAATAGTCACCCAAAGAGTCATATACAAAAAGAGTGCAGTAAATCTGTTCACGCACTAAAGACCAAAGAATCCAGCTGAGGGCCTGAGTCCCAAAGCAATGTCCTACATGAGTTCAACTGAAGACCTAGAGCCCATAACAGTGCCCTCATGAGTCCAGCTGGAAGCCAAGAGCCCATGACAATATCTCATTCAGGCTTGTTTCATAGATCTCACTGGGAAGACCCAAAGGTCAGTGGTGGAAGCTAGGATCTGTACTAGCATGCTGAGTGATCTGCAGTGGATCCAGGAAGCAATACTCAAAGTAAGAACAAGAGTTCTTGCAAAAAAGAACACAGTCATCCTCAGTAACAGTGAGGTGCTGAGCTCCTCTGTTGACAACATCCATGTTTATCAAAAAAGACAGCATGACAAGGTCCTCCAGAAGAACGGCCCAAGAGAACCAGCTGTTCCCAATAACTTTCCATCAGCCTCCAAACTGCTTCTCTAACAGGCTTCCAACAGCTTTTAGTTCTTCCTCTATAGTTCTGCCTCTTACATTGCTTGCAACAGTCCTCAGATAAGCCCTCCACAGCCAAAACCATGCTAGATCAGTTTAGTTGAGTGCTACACATTGACTATCAGATAGCAATCCACCACACACACATTGACGTAATATGGATTCCTTCCATTCTTTATTTATATTATTTTTTATATTCTTTAAAATAATGCCTCTGAATGGTTCAAACTTTTGCCTTAAACTCTCATTTATCTTAATTCTCCTATGATCCTGGTTATATAAATAATGTAAGTAGTTTGTAAAGAAAATATGAAAAGGCTAAAAGGGAGTGAAGTATTTTACCAAACAATTTGACACTGCACCAGTTTGTTCTTCAGGTGTTCACTTGCCTGTGCTTCCAGGCAACTGGTAAACTGGTCATTTACATCTTGGACTGGATAGAGTGCCTTGAATCTGAAGAAATACAGGCAAGATAACAACATGGCATCTTGTGGTTGTTGATGCATTGTGTCAACTTGAGATGTTGGAAGCTTGGCTGGATCTGCTCCACATGATTCCAGGTTTAGGGGCAGGAAGGGCCACCCTAGGGCATGAAGGGAGAAATCCCATGCGGCACTTTGCAGCTGTGCCACTTTGGAGGTGCTCTGATCTTCATGGTAGACCTTTGGTCTTCACAGTCAGCATAGAAAGAAGAAAGGGAGGTTTGACGGATGCCATAGCTGCAGCTTCTCCTCTGCTTTTCATTGTTTTCTGCTGCCATGAGCTGCTGCCATTTGCCTTGGAGCCAGTGGAGTATGGACTGAAACCTCCACAAACTGTGAGCTAAATAAACCTTTTCTTTCTTCATTTTGGAGGTTGGTATTTTGTCCTAGCAATGAGTAAAATGTAACTAAAACACATCTTAAACAGAATTAAGGAAATTTTTTGTCATTTTATCATTTATTTATTTGGTGCTAAGTATAGATAGACAATGTGTTTTGCACTGAAGATTAACAGTGAATCAGAGAGACAGTTATTTTTGAAGAAATTGGAATTCTTGTCTTATTTTTTGTTTTGGGAGTTGTTAGCAGCAACTACAATTTCTTGGACTCCTTTGCAGCATATTCATGTTTTCAGAGGATGAAAATATGGAAGCTTAATAACCCTGATGACTCTTCCTTTTTTATTTTTATGTATTTGGTACAGGGTCTCACTACTTAGCTCAGATTCATACTGATCCCCCTGTCTTAGCCTCCCTAGTGCTGGGAATACTGGTGTGCACCACCACGCCTGGACTTGGTGGCCAGCTTAGAGCATCCAGAGGCAGGGTTCAGAGCACCTGGGGTCAGGGCAAGCGTGGCATGTGGAGCTGAAGATCGAACCAGAGTATGTGCACTAGACTTAGCAGGCATTTGGTCCACTGAGCTATTTTGTGGGCGTAACTCTTCATTGTTAGTCCTATGATATGCAGTCACTGATTTATACATTCAAGAGTGAACTTTCTCAGGGCTCTCGTGACTATTCTTCATAGCACATGTGATCCACTGGGATGGCACCAATTACCATTAGTCTGAATCTTACCTCCATCTTATTTATTCCCAACTCATGTCTTTGCTTCCTGCTGTACCACAAATATTGAATTAAAGTCACTAAATTTGCATTTTTGCAACTTTTTCTCCGAATCTCCAAAACAATCTGTGCTTTACACATTTAGTATAATCACAATAAATAGCATCTAAAACATTTGAGGAGCTTGAAAATTATATTAAAATTCATGCAGAAAAATCACATATAAGACTACTTAAGGAAATTTGGAAGAACAAAAAAAAATAGAAACTTAGCCCTACTGTAAAATGCAATATACTTTTAAATTTTAGTAAGTTAAAAGGCGTTGCTATTTGGTAAACATGGAAAAGTACATGTAATCAAATGAAGAATCCAAATATCTATGAAACTTTATGATAAAGATTAAATTTCAAATAGGATGAAGGGGGAAAGGAAGAATTCAAAATATGATGATGGGCAACTGACTGACCACTGAAAAAATATTAAAACTATATTTCTTTCATAAAAATAAATTCCAGATGTATAAAAGATATCTAAATGTAAAAAAGTCAGAGATTTAGAAGATAGAATGGGAATAACAGGGACCAGATTTACCTTCCTGCCTGAAACATCTAAAACAAGGAAGACAAAGTATAGGAAACAATGATTTTAAAATATTAGACAACCAAAAAAGTAGCCCCTGAGAGACTGGAAGTAAATGACATTTTCCCAAGGATTTCCCAAGCTCTGGAAAGGGAGAGCAGACTCAGACCAGGGATGTCATTAAATGTAGTCGGAGCCAGAAGTTCAGGAAGGGCAAGGCAGCTAGAGTCAACAGAAGAAAAGGAAGCGAGGGAAGAGCCATAGGGAGAATGAACTCCAGCGATCCTTAAGAAGCTCCTGGCAGAATTCAATTCAGTACTACTCAGGAAACCTGTGTTGGTCAACTAGCTGAGGCCCTGGAAGCCAGAGAAATAGCTATTGGAAAAGCCTTGAAAGAGCAATTCCTCACAATATACTGGAGGCATGTCCTGTTCCCCGTAACAGAGTGAAACACCTAAAAATTCACAGAGCACCACATAGAGTACTCAGAAGAGTTTTGGCTCTTTAAAGGCAGAAATTATCCCCATTAAATGCTGCTATTGCCCTGCCTGACAAGATCCAAGTGGATTCAAACAAGACTGAAGGATTGGCTGAGGATGTATTTCAAGGACAAAGCACATGCTTGGTATACCTCAGGCCCCAGGTTTAGTCTCCAGTGCACATACATGCACACAAGCAAACACGTACACACATCCCACCACTCAAGGATATTTATGGGATTGCAAAAATAATCAGTTTTCAATAAAATAAAACTCACAAGTTGTATTAGTGACTCTTCTCTTGTTGCTAGGACAAATATCCAACACTCAAAATGAGGGAAAGAAAGGTTTTATTTAGCTCACAGTTACTGGAGGTTTCAAGATACTGGAGAAGAGGCTGGGGTGCTTGCTGTGTCCAGGATGACCCTCTCACATCTCTGAAAAAGCACAGGTTAGCCAGTTTAATGGTTCACACCCCTCTGGCCCCACCCCTCTGGTCCTGCCCTGGTCCTCTGGCCCCACCCCTAAAGCCACACATTGCTCTGCCAGCCTCATCTGCCCCATAATATACATGAGGCTTTGAGGGTACAAATAGACACAAATCATAACATTCCGCTCCTGGACCACCAAAGTCTCACACACATCTCTTTGGCCAAAAGGCATTTTAGTCCATCTCTAAAAGTTGCCAAAGTCCCAACAGTGTCAGCATTACTGAAAAGTCCAAGTCCTAAATCTCCTCCAAGATCCAAGGCAAACTCTCAACTGCAAGCCCTTGTACAAATAAAAATTTAAATACATCCAACATTAAAAGGCACAATAGAAACATTGTCATTCCGAAAGATATACACAGAAGGATACAAATAATTGGGGCCAAAACAAGTCCAAAATCCATCAGGGCAAACATTTAAAGTCCTAGAGTTCCTTTTTCTTTTTCTTTTTTTTTTTTTTTTTTTTTTTTTTTTGTTGTGGAACCCGGGATTAAACTCAGGCCTTTGTGCTTGCCAGCGAAGCACTTATTCCACTAAGCCATCTCCCTGACCCCAGTCCTATAGTTCCATGTGGAACATCTTAAGCAATGTGTGGCAAATTGTGAGCTCAATATGGCTCCACCCTTATGACATTTCTTATGGTACCACCTTTATGGTGGTTGTAGTTCCCATGGGTTCTCTCTTGGGCTGACTTTGCTCCCTCTTTGCAGTTTCCCTTAGATGACCCATGCTCCTGGCTTTTCCAAATTTCTGGGGTTGCCACTGAATAGGCTTCTCACTCATAGCTTCACACACTGCCCTCTCAGGGGCACACTGCCTGGCCTCCCAGGTCTTCTTCTGAAATTGAGGTGGAAACCTTCTTACCTTGAGAGCTCCTGCATTCTACATGTGCCTAAAATCAATGCCACATGGATGATGCCAAGGTCTCCTGCCAGCTGGAGCAGTAGCCAAGCTTTCCTCTCTCTTGGCTGTAGGGGTTGAGTACCTGGATCGCTGAGCACTCTGACACTGATTCCAAGCAACAAATTCTCTATGTTGGCATCATTCTGTAATCCGGTGTTTTGCTTGCCTCCATTCTGGAATCTGGTGTGGCCACTGCCTCCATTCTGGGACATATAGGGCTCTGTTGGCTTTCTCCTCAAAGCAAAGTCTCTCACCATTGTGATTCTGAGGGTGCAAGGGCGAGAACATGCCACCTCCTCTGATGCCCTCAGGACATCTTTTCTAATTTCCTGTTACTTCTCCGCAATGGAGATTCTCTCAGCTCTATCTTTGTAGTTCACAGCCTTCCTGGAACTTCCTTTCTGACCAACTCACAACATTTTAGATCATACTGTTGCGCTCTTTGCTCTTCATTCTCAATATAAGTCTGACAAAGAGCCCCCAAAAATAATAATGTCAGTGCCTCAATATTTGTTTGCTTTGAGATTTCATTCAAAAGATTACTCAAGTGGCCATGCTTAATCTCAGTCTCAGCTAAAGACTCTAGACAAGGGCAAAATTCATACAAACTTTTTGCCAAACCAAAACACAAGTGATCTGGAGTCCAACAACCAATGCAGTCCTTCTTCCCAGCAGAAGCCTCCCCAGATTGGTCTTTACAGGCAGGCTTTCTATCAGTCTTCTGGTCTGAACTCTAAACAGCATCTTCCCTACAGAACAGCAAAAGTTGTTCCAGTGCTTCTCTTGTAGATGACATCTCAAGACCTTTCTTATCTCTACCCATAAGTCATTCCCAAAAGCTTATAATCCACATGGTCAGGGTTAGCCAAAGCAACGACCCCACTTCTCTGGTACCAAATTCTGTATCAGGTACTCTTCTCTCATTGCTGGGACAAATACCTGACACTCAAAATGGGGGAAGGAAAGATTTATTCAGCTCATAGTTACTGGAGGTTTCAAGACACTGGAGGAGAGGCTGGGGTGCTTCCGTATCAAGTATGACTCTCTCCATGACTCTGAGAAAACACAGCATAGCCAGTTTAATGGTTCACGCCCCTCTGGCCCGGCCCCTGAAGCCACACATTGCTCCTCCAGCTGCATCTGCCCCATAATTTACATGAGGCTTTGGGGGGACAACCAGACACAAACCATAACACAAGTATTCACGCATACACACAAATAAGGTTCAATACAGTGTTCTTTATAAAAGCAAGCAACAGTGGGGTTTCAATGCACCTTTCTTTCTTAAATAGGAATAAAGAATTCTCGAATTAATTCTCATAACCCATTTTCTGAGGCCATTACCCATCCATTCAATGAGAAGTTTAAGGAGGGAAATTAGGTTGAGCAGTTTGTTTCCTCCCATCCAAGCAGGGGCTCCCCCTGATATCAGCTTTTGTATCTTGTCCTCATCTCTTCACCCTCACAACTGCTTTTCATGGCCCTCACCTCAGGAAGTTCAGGAGGCACATAGCTAGTTGCAGAATGATGCTTGAACAGAGACCCAAGGCATAAGAAATTCCAACATTGAGCAGGTGAGAAAGACAACTCTAGGGTGCTCAAAAAGGGAGAGAGGTGTGTGGATAAACTCAGTATTGAGTTTGTTGACAATGTCAACCTAGAGAAATATTGATATCTTCAACATTGAACCATTAGTAAAATCAATAGTAAGCCCATATCAGGTATAAAACATTAATCAAACCAGTTCAAGAACCGCAGATGCATATAGGAATGCTTGTTGTATTCTTGATTCCTAAATTTACTTCCTTTTTTGTGAACGTGGATTAGAGAGTGCCTTAATCTTCATAAATTTGTTCAGATGATCACAAAAGATTTGACTCAGAGAACTATTTTAAAATCAAGTTCCAAAAGGGACAAGATGGGGGCCGGGGAGATGGCTCAGTGGAATAAGCACTTCCCTGGCAAGCACAAGGGCCTGAGTTCAATCCCTGGTTCCACCAAAAAAATAAATAAATACATAAAATAAAAAATAAATAAAAATAAAAAACCAAAAGGGAAAAGATGGTAGAACAACAACAAGCACAAAACTGAGTGACAAGCAGAAATTCTCACCTTCTCAGCTCAGAAAACTTTTACTACACCACAGGTTGGAAATTCTACCTTTTAGGGAATAGAGCCATTTTCTCTCTCTCCCTTACTACTGGGTATGGGAGTCCTTGGAGAGTTTTCAACATATCTACATTGTTACTGAAGTTCAAGTTCCCAATAATATGGGAAAAGTTATATTCTTCATAAAGTTGTACCCTTTAAGACTTTAAAACATTTTATTTATTTATTTATTTTAGAAAAGGCTCTTCAGGGTGTTCAGGGTCTCACTACTAGATTGGACTTGTAGGGATCCACCTGTTTGCAGCCTCCCAAGAGCTGGGATTACAGGCATGTATCACCATGTCCAGTCTCAATTTCCATCTCAGCATGCTCTGGGGGCAGGGCCACAACGGAAGGCCCAGGGATCAAACCCCTGCCCCCTGCACCTCCTTGCAGGCACTTCAATCCACTGTGCTATTTGGCCAGCCCTTAAGATCTTAAAATATTTTAACTAAAGGTTAAATATTGTTACATATTTTGCTACATGTGGTCCTAAGCTCCTTTTACCTTGGGTTTCATATAGCTCTTAGGACAACAGATTATAGCCTCAAAAGATTAGAAAATAATAACTAAAGAGTTTAAATCCATGGGATTATTTGTTGTGGAAAGAAATTTATTTTTCTATTGTGCATGAATCAGGCCACTCATGACACTATTCACAACATAGCCACTAAAAAAGAAATATTAATCAACAAAGGTGTCTTTGCTGCCACAAGTCAACTCATCTTTGAATTGGATGATGTTGACTATTGGTTTGTCAAGGATGGCTTTTATCAGATTGAGGTAAAGACAATCTATTCCACTTTTCTATAGGGATTTTTTTAACCATGAATGAGTGCTGGATTTTTTCAAAATCTTTCATTGCTTCTATTGTGATGACAATGTAATTTTTTTTTCCTTTGGTTCTTTTGATGTGATATATTACATTTGTTGACTTGTATATATTAAACCGTCCTTGTATTTCTGCAATGAATCCTACTTGGTTATGGTATAAAATTTTCATAATGAGTTGCTTAATTGTATTTGCTGGTATTTTATTGATGAGTTTTGAACTATATTAGTTAGGGATACTGGCCTGTAGTTCTCTTTTTTGCTTCGGTCTTGCTCTGATTTTGATATCAGATAATACTTACCTCCTGGAATGACTTTGGGAGAATTTCCAATAATGGCTTTTAGTCAGGGAAAATCACATCTTTCTTCAGTGCCCAGGGGCAGTGGGGCAATGTCTGATTGTCTTAAACTGGAGATGGGCATATTCATTGATATTCTGTAGATAAAGACATGGATGCAGCCATATATACCTACAACCCACAAGACAACTCCTTTCCTCACTGTATTACAACAACAAACATTTGCCTAGCCCCAAATAGTAATTCAGCAGTGCTAAGACCTTGGACTACACTATCAGGAGAAACACTGAAATAATAGAAAATGTTTCAAGTATGTGCCTTAAAATGAGGATTAAAGGAGTGGGACCACCTTGGGCCCACTGGACCTTACTCCAGCCAGTGTACAGGCCTGGCATGTGACTGGGACAAACTGGGACCCACCAGGTCCTCACTCCAGACAGCACACAGCCCTGGCTTGTGAGTGGGACCACCTGGCGCCTGCTTGATACTCAAAATAGCCATCGCCCAGGCCTAGCAAGTCTGGTCTGGAACCCCGTGGGAAAAGTCCCTGAAAAGAGGCTAGAGACAAGACCCACCCAGCTGATCCAGGAGCAGAACATCTTGCCAGAGTGGCACATCAGGTTCACTCCCAAGAGCTGCAGATGGAAGTAGTGGTGCACAGCAGCCAATCCCAAGCCACACCCACTCTGATGAGGGTGAATTTGGTAGATTCAGAACTGGTGATAAGATAATAACTCTACCAGAGCTCTACACCAAAGGTTAGAAGGCAGTGCTATACAAAATGACAAAGAGGAGGAACAAAATACATGCTCAGGCCCTGAGCCCACCCAGAACAAATGCAGGAGACACTAGCATAGAAGAAATTGGAAATCACACACATGAAATCTCTGAAATAATAGTGTCAGAAGTAAACAAACAACTGCAAAAAGGTATAGAAGAAGTTAGATCAGAAATAATTTCTTTTTTTTTTTTTTTTAAATTACTGGAATTTTATTTGCCTCAGGCTTATGACTTGCAACCAAAGACATTGTGCAAAGAAAGCAAAGATTAAGTACACTTTAGGGAGATGGAGACAATACACATTGGTGACGTACGAAATCAGGTGGACAAAAGAAGCCATCCAGTACACTATATAGATTGCAATATTCAATAGCGTTTTCAACAGAATTTTTTTAAAACCAAAGGCAAACAAAATTAAGCAATGTTTACAGTAGACATAAATCTTATACAATTTTAAAAGCATTTTTCAGATCATAGAGCGTAAAGTGGAAAAATGTATATGTAGGTGAAATCTAACTACTGTACATTTATCACCTATTAAAGTCGCTTATATGTACCACAGTGTAA
>NW_004524833.1:586358-597244 GCF_000260255.1 Octodon degus | reverse complement strand
TTGGTGACAGCTTCTCAGGTGGAGGGCGGCCTCGCCTCTTCTTAGCTTTTTCTACATCTTCCTTCACAGGATCTTTGTCCACATTTCTTCGTCTTTTTCTCTTCTTGAGCTGTACTTCCTCTTCCATTTCTTCCAAATTGCCGTCTTCAATGGCCCCATAGTTTGCCTCTAACATAGTTCACGAACAACAGGCCTCCCGGCTTGGACCCCAGAAATAATTTCTGAAGTCAGAAATGATAACTATAATGAAAGAAGTACGAAGTGCTTCTAAAGAAGAAACTGATAAAAAAAAAAACATAGAGGCGAATAGAAAAATGATGGAATTTTTGAATGAGCAATATAAGAAAGAAATAGAATTCAAGAAGCAGATTCAGGGGCTGGTGAGATGGCTCAGTGGTCTAAAGCACCTACTTAGAACAAGCTTGGCAAAGTACAAAGGACCACGGTTCAATCCCCCAGCACCACATGCCAGCCAGCCCTGCCCCCTGGTGGGCTGAGCTGGCCACACACACACACACACAAATAAATAAATAAATATTAAAAAAAAAAAAGCAGATTCAAAGCGATATACAGGAAATTAAAACCTTAATCACAAGCTGGTAAAATTGTTTGAATGAAAGTGAAAATAGAATTTCTGACCTTGAAGACACCATTTCATATAGTGTAATGGTAAGAAAAGATTTCTTAGAAACAACTTGGATGCAGGAAAAAAAATTCAACATCTGCAAAACAATACAAAGATGAACAGCATAAGACTAATAGGCATCGATGAAAAAGAAGGAGTCAATACAAATGATATAAAAAGAATACAGACATAAGTGATAGCAGAAAGCTTCCCATATATGAGGAAACAATCTGACACTCAACTAACCAAAGCATATAGAACTCCAAATAACAACAACACAATTAAAAACACACCCAGACAAATAATAATCAATATCCCAGAAAATTCAGCACAAGAACAGTATATTAAAAGGTGCTAGAGAAAAGAAACATCACATTTAAAGGAAAACCCATCAGAATAACGGTGGATTTCTCTTCACAAACCATCAAGTCAAGAAAAGCAAGAAGCAAGGTACTACAAGTCTTGCAAGAAAACAAATTCCAACACAGACTGATATACCCTGCAAAACTCTCTTTTAGGTTTAATGGAAAAGTGAAATACTTACATGACAAAAAAAAAAATCCTAGAGAGTTTCATTTACTTGAGAGACAGTTTGGCAGTAATTGGTATGCCATGAAAAACAGTACATATTTAGAAGACCAGAAGACAGGCATTCCAAGCATAAACCTACTATTATACATTGCTATCTTCAGTGCAGTTGTTTACTTCACAGGTATCAGCATATATAGTCAGGATGAGAATCCTATCAGTTAATTGCTAGTTTCAAAAACCTGCTGAAGAGTCTCAGGATCATTGCCTTAACCATCTTGTGCATATAAATGTATGACTTTGCTCCTGTCATGTTTCCTAGCTTTTTGACTGACCCTCTCTTTGTTATCTAATCTTCAAGTTCATGCTTTCCTTTTAATTGTGTTATACTTTTCTATTTTTATTTCTTCTTCACAGTTCTTACATTAGGGAGACTATACAATATTTATACATGTGGGTCTTTTTGAATATATCATCAAGTGGCATCCACTTAAATATAAAGTCTTCAGCTTTATCATTCTTTATGACTGAGTAATACTCCACTGTATAAAAATACTACATTTTTTTTTCATTCATTCCTCAGGAGCCAGGCATCTTTCCTGCCATACTGTCTCTCAAGTAAATGTTTGCTTAAAAGAAAAAGGGGTAATAAATGAAAAAAGAGATAAGAAAAAAATGTCACAGGACTGTCCTGCTACAATGCTGTATATGGTTAGATTTCTAAACTTCTGTGTAAAAATATGTAATTGTTTATTCCTATTTCTTAATTTTTTTATTTTTTTAATTTTAATTTTTTCCTTCATATTCTGTAGGGACTCAAAGTTTAACACATCAATATTTGATGGAAAATATCTGCTCTGTGCTATGTTTAAGATGTTCGATATTCAGACAGATAGTGAGGGAGGCCTGCCCCTTAGCTCAATTCTTTAAGTGGCTGCTTCAACAAAGCTGTCAGGCTCAGGTTGCAGTGGTTCGATCCCCACAACTCAAGCCAGCCAAACCTGCCCTGAAGGCATTCAGAGAAAAAAAAAATGCCCTTCTGCAGACAGAGAGTGAGGTTAAGCTCAACTGCCTATGTTGTAGAGTAATAATGCTAAGCTTCTCTTCTGTAGGGTAAACAGCCTAAGTTTGCAGACCAAAAATTAGAGAAAAAGAAGGGCTACAAGGACAGCTAACATTTTGGCCCTAGCCTTTCAAGGTCAGTGAAGACTCAGGACATAGGAGAACCTATATTGTAACATCATATAAAATCAGTTGTGTCCCAAATTTTCTGATCAAGGAGATTATGGCGCCACAGAGGAAAATGATCATTGATGTACAGTGTGTCTAAGAAGAGTCACATGGACAGAAAACATTCTCTCAGGCTTTTACAGAGAGCAAATTGGTCAAGCAATGGCTGTGACTCATCCACAAGGCTGAAACTGACAAAGGATCTACAAACAGCTGTACAGGGTTTCAGGATAAATCCTGAGGGGATTTGACTGACCTTGTCAGATACAAAAGTTACATTTCTGGTTATATAGGCCTTGCTTTATCTTGGTCTTAACCATCCAGCAGAAAATTGTAAAAATGAAGTAAAAAAGGTAAAGCCATATTAATATGCTGAGCTGTAAAAGGCTCAATTCAACAAATTCTGAAATTGCCAGTCTTACAGAAAACCCACTACTATTATGAACAACTGGACTATATTGTAATATTTTGCTGAATTCATGCACCTACAATATTTACATGACAATGGAATGCCCTTCTCTGACAAAATTAACCAAAGAAGGGGGATAAAAATGAATGACCATTTTGTATCTCTATACTCAAAATAGGATAGGTAAACAGTTGCATTCTCTTAATTCAATGAATAGAGAGATTTGTTTTAATAGTGTTTGTCGACAGGATATCATGTTTGCATCTTGTAGGATGAATAACCACTAAGATAACAATATGCGATGTATTAATTATTGAAACTGTGCTAGTAATCAGTTTTGAAACTGTCTCATTGCTATTTCTCTATAAAATTATTTTAAAAAATAAATAACATAAAATATTTAACTTAATTTTGATTTAATGTTCAATATTCTGAATTTTTTAATTTTAATTTTTGTTTTATGATTTGTACTTTACCTTTGACTTACAATCTACTCATAAGTCATGATATGATATATTTTCTCCTAGTATTAGAAACTTTAAAAAGTGTCATTTCATTTTCTATTGACTTTATATTAGTTCTTCCTTGTCTTAAACACACACACACACACACTCACACACACACACACACACACACAATGTATATACAACCTAAATTGATACTGTTTTGTGGAAATCTTCAATGACCTTTTAAATGGGATCATCTAATATAATTATGTTTTACATACGCCTGCATAACTACCATTTTGACAACACTTCATTCTCTATCTAGAACCATACAGAAACTTCTCTTGCCTTCTGGATGATAGCCCTTGTTATTTTCTGTATGCTAAGTCTGGAGGTATTAGAATATTATGAGCTTGTATAACTGGAAAATATTTTACTTTTAGTTTTCAAAATTATGTTTTCTAAACATTCTCTCAGGCTTTCACAGAGAGCACATTGGCCAAGCAATGGCTGTGACTCATCCACATGGCTGACACTGACAAAGGTTCTACAATCTGAGGTACAGGATCTCAGGATAAATCCTGAGGAGATTTCACTGACTTTATCAGACCCAAAAGCTACAACTCTTGTTGCATAGGTCCTGCTTTACCTTGTCTTAACCATCCAGCAGAAAAGTATAAAACTGAAATATAAGAAGTAAAGCTATGCTGTTATGTTGAGCTATAGGAGACTCAGGTCAACAATTTCTGACATTGCCAGTGAAGAGGAAGACCCAATACTATTATGGGCTACTGGACTCTTTTAGAATATTTTGCTGAGTTTACACACCTATAATATTCAAATAATGGAACTTAACCAAAAAAAGGGTATACAGATGAATGTCCATTTTGTATCTGTGCATTCAAAGTGGTTAGGATAGATATATATACTTACATTCCCTTAATGAATAGAGGGATTTGTTCTAATGGTCTTTGTAAATAGGATATCATGTCCGCATCTTGTACAGCAATTAACCACTAGGAAGAATATATGCAATGTGTTATTGAAACTGTCCTACTAATTTGATTTGAGACTGTCTCATTGCTATTTGTTTCTCAATAAAATTATGAAAAAAAACTAAATTAAATTTTTTTAAAAAAGTTATGTTTTCTAAGTACAAATTCAATGAGGAGTGATCTTTACTTTATTCTTTGTCAGTCATTTGAATAAATAAGCCAAATTTATTAACCACTTGCTCTTTTTTTTAACTAATGTGGAATAATATGCTATTTAATTTTGTTCTTCAATAGCTATTATTTTTCTTTGTATATGCTTTAATGTTTTCTTTAGAATTAGTTCTGGACAGTTTCATTTTTGTGTATCTTGGTATAATTTTATGCATCTTTCTTGTGCCAAAAGTTCATTTTTCTTGGAAATGTGGTATAATTTTAACTGAATTTAGAAACTTTAAATCTTTTTTTTTTTTCAATAAAATAGTATCTTGTGTACTATAGATTTTTTTTTCAGTACCAGGGATTGGACTCAGGACCTTTCACTTGCCAAGCAAGCACTTATTCTACTGAGCTAGCTCCCCAACCCCCAGCAATTTCAAATTTTTAAATATTTATTGCCTATCCCTTTCTACATTTACAATTCTAATATATGAATAGAAGTTTCTTGATTTTGGCCTAGTGCACTATTATATGACTGATCTGTAAACTCTTTCTTCTCCATGCTTACTTTAGAGAATTTTCTGTTATATTCATTTAAGTTTGTAAACAAATTTTTACAATGTGCAATCTATTATTAATCTCATGTTATGTATTCATTTCAAAAATATTTTTCTAAAAATCATTTTGTCCACATTTTATATCTTTCACATTTCAATGTTTTTTTCAACTTCTAATTTGCTATATAATTATTGTTGATTTTCAATAAAGTTAATAATGAGTTTAAAAAAAGAAATAGAACAGAAAAAAACAATGCTTGATTAAATTTCCATGAGCTTATTTATGCTGTGTACTCATATTAATCAAAATTTAAATTTTTTCCTGCTCATAGATAAAAAAAATCACATCTGTTAATCTTGCATGAAGAAAGTTTATGCTATCGCTCATGTATAAATAAAGGCTACTTATTTTGCTCTGGGTTGAAGAGACACAACACACTCTTCTTCTCTCCTAACCTCAGAAAAAAATGAGGATTACAAAATCAATCAGCAAATTGTTATTTATGCATATACAGTTGCTTAGAAGAGACAATGAAGATCCAAATTTTGCAATAGCCAAAAAGAAATAAGCGAAGAAATGGGCAGAAGTTAAGACAGTTAAATATAAAAGTGCAACTGAGACACACATAGAAAAACGAAGAAGCAGGCTATACTCTTAGAGAGAAATCACTATTACAAAGATGTCTACCTTCCTTAATCTATAAATTTAACATGCTCCTGGTTATTCTTTACATATCAAAATAATATTTTAAACTAAATTACCTGATTCTAAAATTCAGATTAAAAAAAAAAAGACCAATAATAACAAAACAGGAAATTCTGAAAAAGAATTGAAAGGAAAGAATTTAAAGGAAATCATTTCTATTATATAAGTTTGCAAAGCTACAGAAAATGAAAATATGATACTGTCATGACGAATGAAGTGGAAAAATATGTATTTATATCATAAAATACTATTTAAAATCTTTCAGTAAATAAGAGATGACTTAATAAATAATGTTGAAAAAATGGTTAGCCAACCAGGAAAAGTTTGATTTACCTCTTTCTTATTTATTTCATAAAACTTATTTATTTACACAGGTCCTCTTGTGTAAAGCAAATACTCATCCACTGGGCCATACACTTAGCCCTACCTTTTATTTACATCAGTAATATAAGAAACTGTGAGGTTTAAAACAAAACTCAAAGTGGGAAAAACTGAGTCCCAGCCCAGGCGCAGCGTGGGCTGGACCCTCTCCCACCCCCTTGGGACAGCACACACCACTCCACAGTACCTCCCCCACGCCGTCCGCCGAGTAGGAATTTCTACCGTGTTCCTGGAACCCCCAGACCCAGCCCTAGCCCAAGTTCGGTGAGTGTGTGGGAGAGCTTCCTCTTCCCCCTACTTCACCTTGCCCCCTCAAAGCACAGCTCAGACCTGGCATACACGCCTGGGGTGTAACCCTGCAGCAGCAATCCCTGCAGACAGTGTAGAGGATAGATCCAATCAACTACACCAGGAGCAGAACATCTTGCCACAGGGGCAAAACAGGTTCACCCTCAAGGGCAGCAGCAGGAAGGAGCTGAGCACAGCAGCCAGACCCAAGCCAGACACACCTGGTTAAGTCCAAACATTGTAGAGCTGCACCTGAACTTGACTACGTGTGAAGGTTATAACTACAGCAAAGATCTACAACAAAGGTAAGAAGACAGTGCTACACAAAATGACGAGAAGGAACAAAATGCAACCTCAGAACCCAAGGCCACCTGTAACAAGTGCAGAGGACACTAACACAGAAAAAATTGGAAATCACACAGCAGAAAGCAATGAATCAACGGCTACTGAAATAAAGAAACAGCTGCAGAAAGATATAGAAGACCTTAGATTGGAAATGAAAAAAGAAATCCCTGAATTAATAACATCTACAGTAAAGAATCAAATGCAGAAAGATATGGAAGAAACCCATTGCCCACCCAGAACAAATGCGGAGCACACTAGCTCGGCTCAAATGCATGAATTAAGAGCGTCGATAGTAAATAAGCAACAGCAGAAAGATAGAGAGGAAATCAGAGCGCAATTCTTTTCTGAAATAAAAAAAAGAACTCTCAGAACTCATAGCAGATGAAGTAAAGAAGCAAGTACAGAAACATAGGCAGGAAACCCAATCTGAAAAAAATACTGCAGTAAAAGTATTTCTAACTGCTTCTAAAGAAGATATTGATAAAAAAAAAAGTAGAGGAGATTAGAAAAATGACGAATTCCCTGAATGAGCAATACAGGAAAGAAATAGATCGCATGAAGCAGAGTCAAAGAGATATAGAGGAAATTAAACTCTCAATCACAAAAACACACTTAGACATATAATAGTCAAGATCCCAGAAATTCAGTACAAGAATAATCTACTGAAAGCCGCTAGAGAAAAGAAACAGATCACATTCAAAGGAAAACCCATCAGAATTACGGCCAACTTCTTTTCACATACCATGCAGGCAAGAAGAGCATGGAGCAGAGTACTTCAGGTCCTCTATGAAAACAAATTCCAGCCCAGACTACTATACCCTGCAAAACTCTCTTTCAAGTTTGATGGAGAAGTGAAATACTTCCATGACAAAGAACAGCGGAAAAATTTCGCAATGACAAAGCCAACCTTACACTGGATACTGAAAGATATTCTAGAGAGGGACCAAAATGATTAGAACTCCATGAATGAGATTGGAAGCAACCAACTAAATAGGGTAAGCAGTTAAACACAGGAGAAAAAGGAGTAAATGATAACAGGTAAATAACATGGCAACCGTAAGTCAATACATCTCAATTCTTACCATCAATGTAAATGGACTCAATTCACCAATTAAGAGAAATAGACTGGCACAGTGGATTAGGAAACAAAATCCAACAATATGCTCTATACAAGAAACACATTTAACTCATAAAGACATTCATAGCCTGAAAGTCAAAGGATGGAACACAATATTACATGCCCCAGCACCTCAGAGAAAAAAAGGGGTAGCAATTCTATTCTCAGACAGTCTCAACTTCAAACCAACAATGATCAAGCCAGATGAGGAAGGCCACTATATACTGGTTGGGGGAAGGATTCAAGAGGAAGAGGTGGCACTCATGGGTGTGTATGCACCAAACTCGGGAGCACCCAACTATATAAAGCAAATCTTAATGGGCATGAAAAATCTAATATCCAATACCACAATTTTAACAGGAGACCTTAACACATCCTTATCTCCAAAAGATAGGTCAACGAGACAAAGGCTTGGCGGAGAAATGGCAGAACTGAACCAGAGTTTGAAACAGGTGGACTTGGTGGACATATACAGTGTTCCACCCAAACACAGCTGAATACACATTTTTCTCGGCAGCACATGGGTCATTTTCTAAAGTAGACCACATACTGGTCTATAGATCATGCTTAAGTATATGAAAGAGAACAGAGATTATCCCATGCACATTATCTGACCAGAGTGCAGTGAAACTGGAGATGAATGACAAAAGAAACCAGAAAAAAACTTTCAATACATGGAAATTGAATGACACCCTACTCAGCAACCAATGGGTCACAGATGAAATTAAACGGGAGGTTCGGCAATGTCTACAGTTCAATGAAAATTCAGGCACAACTTGTCATAGTTTATGGGATACGATGAAAGAAGTTCTCAGAGGGAAATTCTTAGCTGTGAACGCACACATTGGGAAAGCGGGACGGGAACGAATAGACACCCTGGTGCTGCACCTTCGGCAACTAGAAAAGGAGGAGCAAACCAAACCCAGAGCCCAGGGACGGGAGGAGATCATAAGGATTAGAGCAGAAATTGGTTCAATGGAGACGAAGAAAAAAAATCAAAGAATTAAAAAAGCAAGGGGCTGGTTCTTTGAAGGACTGAATGAAATTGATGGGCCCCTAGCTAACCACATCAAACAGAGGAAAGAGAAAATTCAAATACAGGCAATGAGGAATGAGGGGGGTGTAATTACCACAGACTCAGTGGAAATTCAGAAGATTATCAATAGCTACTTTGAGAATCTTTACTCTCACAGAACAGAAGACAATAAAGAAATGGACAGATTCCTAGAAATGTACAGATTACCACAACTGAATCGACAAGATATAACCACTCTCAATAGCCCAATAACAGCCAATGAAATACGAGATGTAATTAAAACCTACTGGCAAAGAAAAGTCCAGGTCCGGATGGATTCACAGCTGAATTCTGCAAGACATTTACGAAAGATGTAGTTCCTATAATCCTCAAACTCTTCCATGAAATTGAAAGGGAAGCAATCCTCCCAAAATCATTCCTGGAGGCAAGTATCATACTAATACCAAAATCAGGAAAAGATGCAGCTCGGAAAGAGAACTACAGGCCTATCTCCCTCATGAACATAGATGCCAAAATCCTCAACAAAATACTGGCAAATAGAATACAGCAAATTATCGAGAAGATCATACACCATGACCAGGTGGGATTCATCCTAGGGATGCAAAGATGGTTCAATATTCGAAAATCTATCAATGTAGTGCACTATGTCAGTAGAGCGATGACTAAAGGCCACATGACCATCTCCATTGATGCAGAGGAGGCTTTTGACAAGGTCCAACACTCATTCATGTTCAAAGTCCTGCAGAAGGTTGGAATAGATGGCCTCTATTTCAATCTAGTAAAAGGCATTTATGAAAACCCAATGGCTAGCATAATCCTAGATGGGGAGAAACTGAAATCTTTTACTCTTAGATCGGGTACAGGACAGGGATCTCCTCTATCACCACTCCTATTCAATATACTTCTGGAATCATTGGCTACGGCCATTAGACAGGAAAAAGAAATAAAAGGAATAAGAATAGGTAAAGAAGAAGTTAAATTATCTTTATTTGCGGATGACATGATACTTTACTTGGAAGACCCAAAAAACTACACCTGGAAGCTACTAGAATTGATGCATAGATTCAGTAGCATAGCAGGTTATAAAGTCAATACCCAGAAGTCAATGGCATTCCTCTGCACAGACAACAAACACACTGAGATGGAAATTATAGAGACAATACCTTTTACAATAGCACTGAGGAAAATGAGATACCTTGGAATTAACCTAACTAAAGTCAAAGATATTTTCAAGGAAAATTACAGTACTCTTAAAAAAGAGATCGAAGAGGATTTCAGAAAATAGAAAGATATCCCATGCTCCTGGATAGGAAGAACCAACACTGTGAAGATGGCCATACTCCCAAAATTGCTGTACAGATTTCGTGCAGTCCCTATCAGACTTCCACTGACATATCTCACAGACATAGAGAAATCATTCCTAAAATTTATCTGGAACCGGAAAAGACCTAGAATAGCAAAGGCAGTTCTGGGCAATGGAGACAAGTCAGGTGGCATTGCCATTCCCGACTTGGAATTGTACTGCAAGGCCACTGTGATGGAATCAGCATGGTACTGGCATCAAAATGGACCTGAGGATCAATGGAATAGATTAGAAGACACTGAAGCGCGCATGAACACTCACAGCCACCATATCTTTGACAAAGGGGCCAAGCATACTCACTGGAAGAAAGATGGCCTCTTTGATAAATGGTGCTAGAAAAACTGGCTCTCCTCATGTGGAGGGCTTAAACTTGACCTAGGTCTATTGCCATGCACTAAACTAAAGTAAAAATGGATTAAAGATCTAAACATTAAAGCAGAGACACTAAATCTCCTGGAAGAGAACGTAGGAGAAACTCTTGAAGACATAGGGGTAGGCAAAGAGTTCATGGACAGAATTCAAATCGCACGGGTAACAGTTGAAAGAATTAACAACTGACCTGCTCTTACTGAGAAGTTTTTTTCATGTCAAAAGAAATTACCAACAGAGTGAAAAGGCAACCCACAAATTTGGAAAAAATCATGACAAATGAGTACTCGGACAAAGGTCTGCTCTCTAGAATCTATAAAGAACTAAAAAACACT
>NW_004524833.1:573949-584609 GCF_000260255.1 Octodon degus | reverse complement strand
TGTTATGTTGAGCTGTGGGGGACTCAGGTCAATAATTTCTGCCATTACCAGTTAAACAGAAGACCCAATGCTATTATGGGCTACTGGACTCTTTTACAATATTTTGCTGAGTTTACACACCTATAATATTCAATAACGGATCTTAGAAAAAATGGGGTATACAGATGAATGTCCATTTTTTATCTGTGTATTCAAAGTGGCTAGGATGGATATATAATTGCATTCTCTTAATCAATAGAATGATTTGTTGTAATGGTGTTTGTATGTAGGATCTCAAGTCTGCATCATGTACAACAATTAACCACTAAGAAGAATATATGCAGTGTGTTATTTGGTGAATCTGTACTTCCGATTTGATTTTAAACTGTCTGATTGCTATCTGTTTATCAATAATATTTTTAAAAAGTGGGAAAAGCTTGTTTAAATACCCACATAAAATCAAAGTCCAGATACTATGAAATTAAAAGTTATTATGTTCATCTATTGGGTACTATACAGGAAAATATATTTACAATTTATATTTCAAGAAGTTTATCTCCTGAATATACAACATTGCTTCTAAGTCAGTACAAGAACAACTTAATAATAATATATATAAAGGAAATGGACCATTCACTGGAAAGGGAAAACAAGGGGTTCTTCAATTCATGAAAAGAAACACAACTTCACTCATGATAAAAGAAATATGCAAAGGAAACCTGTACTGATCCTTTTATTAGAATGTCAAAGTTCTTGTGATTTTTGTATGCATGTGGATATAATTTTTTATGTGTATAATAATAATGTAAGAATTGATATAATCAGTCAGTAACCATCATAGTGTTAATGTACATACTTTTTAACCCAGAAATGTTACATACTTGCCTACATATTGTGCAAAATGCAAGGCATTTTGTATAATTAAAAAAGTTGATATGATATTTAAATGCCCATTTATGGTGATTCTGAAAAACTGAAAATTATAGATGTTCACTGATTGCAGACAGTAAAATTATCATACATTTATATCATAGGTATACCATATAGCCATAAAAACATTTGAGGTACTATTTATGTATGCATATGGTTCAATCTCCAAATCTCCAAGATATATTGCTAAGAGAAAAGCCAGGAGAGAGCAAAATACACACAATAACCATTTGTGTAATGAAAGGAAAAGAGAATGTATACACACACTTGGCTGAATGTGTATAAGCTATCTCCGGAATGGAATGTATAGAGATACCTGATGGTTCCTTCAAAGTTCAGCGAGCTTAGTGATAGGATTACAAGCAATTGTTTTTGTTCACTGAATACATGTTTATATCTTTAACATCTGACCTAGATACAACTATCACTTATACCAATCATTAAGGAAATGTATAAACAAAACCTAAAATTACTGTGGACTCCAGCTCTGAACCAAACTTTTCCCCTTTTTCTTATTTTCTCTGGTCTTTTACAGTCTGCACTACTTAAGAATACTGAGGATATAAAGTTTAAGACAGATGATTTCCTCTACAGTCTAGATCTCTGTATGGGTTTGTAATAGCCTCCTTTTCAATCCACAGGGGCAAAAATTTGAGCTTTTTTAATGTATTTGATATGGGGTTTTGATACACAGCTTGGACTTTGAGTGATCTTCCAGTTTTCAGCCTCCCCAGAACTGTGATTACAGGTATGCACCACATGCCCAGTCATGGTGGCTGGCTTAGCATGCTAGGAGGTGGGACTGGTGTGGCATGTAGCACAGGGGATCAAACCCAGGTCCCTGCACTTGTCTAAACAAACATTTGGTCTGCTGAGCTATCTCGCTGGCCCTTAGCTTATTTTTAAATTGGGTAGAATTATGAAGACAGCCATCAAAATGATAAATAATACTGGAGATATTATTTTATAAATAAAAAATGAAAATCCCTAACTATGTCTCATTTGGCCAATGGACAGCAGGGCCAAACTATGCTTAGCAAATACAAGTATTTGACAAGTTCAGACAGGGAGGAAAGGAGAGGAACAGTTGAAGAATAAGATGAAAATGCCAAATGAATAGCAAAATGAGAATATATCCAAATACAAATTTTGGTCTGTCTGTTTGTACAGCAGCCTCTCCAGGGAGTAATAGATGTCTTGATCCTTGAAATCCATCCTAGATCAACTTTACAATCTCAATGCTATGAGTGCAAATAAGCTGCTGGGAGAGAGGGTGAGATGGCATACAAAGGGCTGTTTTTTCTACTCTGGCTCTCTTCCCACTGTCTACCTTCAACTTATGCTATCTTGACAATTGGTTTGCTTTCTCTCTCTTCTTCAAATATACCAAATGGGATAAGAATGCCTTTTGTGTGTCTGTGCAAAGAATATTAATCACTCAGTCATATTTCAAAACCTTGCTGAGGCCACAAAACAAGATTAAAGTGTCTTATTAACATCAAAGAGTTCAAGACAACTCGTAATATTTCTGTTATCATGAATTGTCCTACTACCATAAAGTTAGCCTGGAAAGGCTGACTTGGTAGTAACAATGGGTTGTGCTTTAAGTCAACTTCTCTAATCAGCATCTGTGGAGTCTAATCTTAGACCACATAGAGAATTTGTATTATGGCAATGCCATTAAAATGGAATACCATGTTTTGCTTGTTTATAATCTACCTGTCTAGTCTATCTAGCTATCATATCTATAGTATTTCTTGTGTTTGCTACTTAGTAATAGTCAGTTTGTATTCTTTTGAGCATGTGACTAAATGTGCTGGAGTATATACTCATGGGTATACATCTTGATAAGGGATTATATAAAATCTGGTGTTGGACACAGAGGTGCATGGCTGTGATCCTAGCACTTGGGAGCCTGATGCAGGAGGAGGATTGCCATTAGTTCAAATCTGGGCTGAGCTACAGAGTAAGACACAGTCTAAAAAAAAAAAAAAAAAAAAGAAAAGAAAAAGAGTGAGAGAGAGATAAAAGAAGGAAAAGAAAAAAGCTCATGTTCATGTATGTGAAATCATGCATGAATCTGTGTGTACATTTCTGAGTTGATATTCATATGTTGCTGCTTATAAAAGATGTATACATGGGTAATATCAGCCAAAAATAGCATTTTTGGATCGGGACAGGATTAGGATAGCATTTTTGGATAAGGATAGCATTTAGGATAGGGATTCCAAAACTAATACATAAGAATATATTTTAAAACCACTTGTGGTTTAAGTTTATTTTAATTTTTTTCCATATTTTTCAGATATTAATAATCTGAAGTGTGGCTGGAACTTAAATTTGATGTGCTTTTTAATGGCAGCATCAGGGGAAGCCACACCTCTGAGGAAAGATGGCCTAAATGAATAATCATAATAACTCTCAACTGTCTGGAAAAGAAGCAGCTTTTGGCTCAGGAGATGAAAAAATGGCAGTTATGGTTTAGAGCAAGGAAAAGAACTATTTTCCACTGGGCCCTGGTTTTCTATAGATGAGTCACTGGGGAACCTAAACATGGTAGTGAGATTTATCACATGGTGGAAAGACCTTGGACTGTGCTACATAGAACAAGGCTAGCTGCTGTAGCCACTGATGGAAGCAGGCTCACAACTATGGTGCCATGATTAGATTTGCTTACATAGTACAGAAAGCCAAGATCACAGTGGCATAAACACAAAAGGTAGACCAGAAGGACGAGTCCAAGGATACTGTGATGGTCTTGCCAGGTAATGGGGATTCCATCTTCTTATTTCTGTTCTATCATTCTTACATCTGCTCCCAGTCTCAAAACCACCTCATGTTTTAAGAAGATTACTACAAGCCCTTCCATCACATCTTCATCCCAGGCAACAAGATCAAAAAGAAAGTGTTTTCATTTGTAGCAGCTCCTGTAAGAAGCCTTCCCTGAAGTCCATTTTTGCTGTATTAGCCAGAAATTAGTCTTTTGACTATAACATCCCTATCTTCAAAAGAAGATGGGGAAAATATTCTTTTATGGTGCTTCATCACCATAGTAAATAAAAATGCATTTCTTTAAAGAAGAAGAATATGGAATTTGGGTGGAAAGATTTGCTGCAACAGATGGGGAAAAAATGTAGTCTAGAGCAGACTCCATAAGGATGTGCTATTGCCAACAAGTGATTTTGGTATATACTTCCTTTTTGGTTATATATGAACCTGTACCAACAAAGTGATACTCATTGTTATAGCCTGTTCTTGTCTGTTCTTTGAAGACTGAAAGGCTCTTCCCCGACTCTTGGACAAAGGGAGAGCAACACTCAGAGTTAGCCTGGTGGATGTCTGCAGCAGCGTTCCATTTCATAAGAGTACATGGTAGAAAGATAAAGCCTTCAGGAGCAAAAAGTTCCTTCATTGTCACAGGTAATGTGCCACTAAGGACAGAGATATAATAAGTAAGACCTCTCCTAGAGCCTCAGGAAGGATCGCAAAGTAAGAACACCTCCCAAGTGGGACTAAAGTCCTTTAGCCTCACAGGTCAGTATCATAACCCTCTCAAAATAAGCAAAAGTTCTACTCTACACTGCAGGTAATAAACCTTATGAAAACTACTGTTTCAGGTAGACATGTGGCTTGAAAACACAAATTGAGAACACAAAATATTTAAATTCATTTTTTGACCATATAAACTCTTCAGTTCTTGTGTTTAGTGAATGGTACTGGGAAACCAGGAATAAGAAATTGAGATAAGACAGAATTATATTGGGATCCATCCTATCTCATTTTGGACCAGTGTTTCTAGGGTAATTATCTTTCCACACAGTCCCATTCTCTACTTTTAGGCTCAGTTATTGATCCTGGTAGACCACTGACTAACAAGCATTGGGTATTAAATGATCTTTCTTCAAGAGCCCAGTTTCCCTAAGGCAATGAGATGTAAGATCAATTGAAACCACAGGTTTCAAAGAAGTAGACAAAGAACTGTTATGTTATTGGTGAGAATTTGAATTAGTATAGTCATTATGGAAAACATTCAGGTTCCTTAAATAAGCCAATATAGTACTATCATATGCCAACTATCTTACTACTGTGTATGCATCTAAAGGAAAAGGATAATAGCAGAGATAACGGAACTATCCTGATTACTGCAGCACTGTTCACAATAGCTATGGTGTGGAATCAACTTTTGTGTCTCTCAGCACATGAATGCATAAAAAATGTGAAAGGTATCCATGATGAAATATTATTTTAATCATAAAAGTATGAAATCTATTTTTTCTTTCTACATAGAACTGAAGGACATTATGTTAAGAGAAATAAGACAGACTCAGAAAGGCAAATATTACACGCTTTCATTATACACTGAAGCTAAAAAAAAAAAAGTCTAATAGAAAGTAGAATAGTAATTACTAGAGAGTAAGAAGGAGAGAATTCAAGGAAAAGCAAGTTAGCAGGCTGGTACCAACATATAGTAGTTTGTAATTTATAGAGTAAAAGAAAACAATTCAAATATTCCCAATGTAAAGTAATAATAAATGTTTAAGGAGAGAAAAGTGATAATTATCCTATTTGATTATTATTCATTCTATATATACATCACATTACCACAATGTGCCCTATAAATATGTAGAATTATTATGTGTCAATTAAAAAACACAATTCATAAGACATCTAATACTGTTTGCAGTAACATAAGAACATATGCTTGCTTTGTTTGATTGGCTTCATGCTTTGTCATAACATGGATATTAATGGTGAATAGAAAGTATGTTATACTATGCTAACAGGAGTATTTTGGTAATCATATTTCTTTGTTAATCAGATTAAAAGTGAAATACCAGTCAATGCTGTTTTTACACAATGAATTAAGGTCTAATAGTTATAAATGTATAGATTTTTATTATGGCTACCACTACTGCTGTGATTTCAGCAGGGAAAAAAATGTGTTACTGCACATCCAAACCTTTTATCTTCTGTTTTCCTCTGAATCAATGAGATCAAGGGTGGGAGTTTTCCTTAAGAAGATAATTATTGCACTACAATAGAGCTGCCTACAATCAGGAGCTCTGAGTAGAGAGCAGAAGATGTGATTCATTACTGGAAAACAGTGGGGTGTGACTCAGTCTACTTCTGGAAAGACATGAGTAATTCCCTTAAGACAATCTGTTCCAACCCTGTGAGAAGTGTAGCCCTTCACGCCAAAGAGAAGACTGCTGCTGAATTGAAAAGCTGCAAGTGACCTTCCAAGGTCATCGAGTTTACTCCCTCAGGGCAGACAGAAGTCCCCAGAGCACACAGTAATTCAATGATGAGACAGTCTGCTTTAAAGACCCTGAGAGTGCGCACATTCCAGGCTCACTTTGGCACTAATAGCCTTTATTGCCAAGAAATTCTTTGGTTTAAATATAATTCCTCATGCTATTTCTATCTTTCTTCGTTTTTCTCCTAAGAGACAAATAAACAGGCCAAGAAGACTAAAGAAATAAAGGAATACAACTTGCCTAGAGTTGGTAAATACAAAACAGGAGAACTTATTCTGTTTCTTCTCTCCCTGGGTCTGTAGTGCAACAAATGGCTTTCTTGGCAGCAGAGGGCATTGGCAGGAGGCAGCTAACTGCTTGCGGATACCTAAAATTCTTTAAACCTCAAGGTACAACTCACCAGAAGATATTTCCTAGTGCCACTGCTACCCACCCAAGCCAAAATATGGCAAATAAAAAGAACAGCAATTTAAAAGTCTATAAAAGTGCTGAGCTGAATGGGGCTGAGCTGGTGCACGAGCATACGGGTAATCAGGAGGTCTCTTTTACCCAGGTAATAACTGTATGAGCCCCATAAGGAGATGGTTAAATCAAACACTGAGATGACTGCTCTTAAGAGGGGAAAAATATGTCAATCACACTTTGCCTTTGACACAAGGAAATTCCTTGAAACTGAGAATGGAAAGTGAAAGGGAGGGAGAATGTCTCCTGATGTGGGTGGCCAGGAAACCAGGGGCCAGAAAAGCATGAGAGGAGAGAGGGAGAAAGAGACAGAGAAGGAGAAAAAAACACAAGATTGAATTCTAATCAAAATGCTATGAGGCGTTCACACCAGGCCTTGAGAGAATATTAACAAGGTTACCCAAGGGGGGGCCTTTAGCCCCAGGAATTATTAGTGAATATGGAATTATATTTGCACAAACACTACCAGATGCAAGAAGCTAAATGTCCTGCAGATGTGGAAGGAGCCAGTGTATGTTCCAAATAGGCAGCAGCTTTATTTGTTTTACCCATTTTCTGAGGCTAGGCAGCATGTTTCTGAGAGGGTCACATTTCAGAGATGGCCACCACCACATTCGCCCCTGGTTCTCAGTGGTTGCCTCTGTCTCTGCCCAGGAACATGTGGTACTGCTCTCAGGCAGGTGAGACAAACTTATTAGCTTAGCTCTACCATCTTCATTTTGGGTGGTGAGATTGTAGTATGCTCAAAAGAAATTTTTCTGAAAGATTAAAGAATTCAGAGTGAGGTAAATCACAGAGATCTCAAAGAGGACTTTTGAATTTAAATACAACCTGCTAATATTGATAGAGGAAAGCAGCTAAATGTAAAAAGAACAGTTTCCTTTCCAAAGTTTACACCAGATGCTGACAACTCAATTTAATTTAAATTCAACACTGATGAAGGAGACATACATTCTGTATCTGTGTTTAGATAAAATGCAGTTCTCAGGGAGGTGTGTCCTGAATTCAGTATCCCAAACTCTGGTGCCATCTTGCTCACTCTGAGCAGTAACTGGCAGTGTAGTGAGAGGGAAGTGTTCAGCTTATTGATCTGATACGTAGAGACAGTTGATTATCAACCTAGTGACATGAGTCCCTTCCATGTGTCCTGAAGGAGCCCCATCATGGTTATAATTTGGGGGGCTATAGTTTAAAAAAAATTTTAACACTATTACTTAAGACTATCTTAAATTCTCTTCTGTGTTGAGTGGCATGAGGCTGGGTTGAAAGTACTTTTAACATTAATGGAGTGGATTTCCCTGTAACATTGGCGCATGGCACTTCCCTGTAAAACTGTTTGCTAACCCAGCTATATCTATGGATTCCAGAAATATGCTTACAGTTGACTGTATACCCAGTGGTTTAAGTGATGAACTTATATCACGTAGAGAGGAAAGGCATCCTACAACACTCAATTTTCAAGATTAGAGGGACAGGCAAAGAGAAACAAGATTTGATTTATAGTGAGAAGCTAGTTGGAAAAGTTGTCTAGACCTTATGGCTCTTAGATGTAAAATCTTGAAATTGTTTTCCTAACTTTAATAACACCTGTGCAATTTTGCCAGAGTGTAATCCCAACCCACAAGTTGTGACGTGGAAAAACTTCTACCTGAGCTTTCAACAATAAAAATCAAAGTTGGATGCCCATACTAAAGGGAAGTTAAAATGTGTTATTTGTACATGGTGCTGTATTACAAAACTGTTATAACACGATGAAGCCATCAGTGTGCAGCCTGTGCGCACCTCTGCACGGATACACATGTGGATACAAAATAAAAGTATTTCAGGCCACTTAAAAAAGTAGCATGCTATTTTTCTGGATTTTGTGATATATGTGCTATTTTTCAGCTTACTTAAATGAATAATTTATTGTGATTTCCTTTTTCTAAATATTTATTTTATTGATTTTATAACCACAGTTGGAGCATTTTTTTTTCTTAAATTTTCTTCTTAAATGAGTCCTTCAAAATTGTATAAACTTCAGACTTCATACAAGCTCCAAATACACGTGCCTGGAGCTATGTGCCATCTAAGCATTTGCCAGACTTTCTTTTATTTCACTCATTGATATATAAAGTAGGTATTTTATAACTTTTTACAACTAAGGAACCTGAGACTTTTAGTCACTTAACTCTAAATAGATATAAATCCAGGGTCTGCCTTATATCCAAGGAAGTGAATTAGTCCTATCCCTTTCTGTGTTCCCTGTCCCAACAAAGGCCCTACCAATTCCAAAGATGCTATTTAATTTCTTTGCTAGTCTAATTCAAGTGATTTTCAGTAATACTCTTCCCCATGCAAATCCAACCCATGTCCCCTTCAACCACATCCAGGTAATGGATCTCAAAGACCTCACAGCCAGGAAACTTCATTTCCTATTTTATTGTAAAATATGCCCTCATGGAGCCATCTGGTGATGACTCCTGACTGTAATATTCACAATTTTGGGGGGTGGATGTTTATACTCTATGGGAAGAAGGTAGAATATATTTTGAAGTATCTCATCTGAAAAATCTTTGAAACCTTGCTTTTTGCTTGTTTCTAAGAGAAATTTAACACATCCCCATCCAGGAAGCCTACTGGATTATTCCAGGCTGCATACTATCTATGTAGCCCCCTCAGGGTTCCACTGAACGCACAACCACACTGAATGTGTTCACTTACATTCTCTCTCTTTTTAGAAAGCAAGACTGACCATGCCTTACAATCTGTACTGCTTACATGCATAACTGGATTTCAAAAGCCACATGGGAACCCAGCAGAATTTTCACACTGTATGCCGTAAGCAGGTAAGTCTGTTTTTTTTTTTTTTTCTTCAGTATACTTCAGGATCTATACTTTAAAAATGAAAACTAAGCAAGTCCATTTTGTATAAAAACAGAAAACCTCATTTATGTTGGAACAAAAACTCTTCAAACTCCTGACCTCATTCCTCCATTTCCAATGTATCCCTTTAGCTCTTTCGGTATGTAACAGTGGCAAGCAATGTTACTTCTGTATCTCTAACTGTAAAATAAGGATTGTGTTATTTCTTTCCCATTTACAAAAGTCTCTTGAGGCACAAGAGTTAAATGATTAATGACTGAAAACTCTTACACAAACACAAAATGCTTAATAAAAATAATCCGTCATTGCCGTAGTGATAGGCACCAGTGACCTGATGCTAAACCTTGCCTGAGACTGAAGGCCATTCAGATAAACTCTGGGCCCTGTCCATGAATCCAGGCTTTTTCCTCTCTCACTTTCTGGGCTCATGTTCTTCACTTCCTCTGATGACAAGCTCCCTGTCCATGGCCTCCAGGCTCAAACCCGACCCCCCAAAATGTGAAATCTGGTTTTCTGGTCATGAAGGAGCAACATATGGAAAACTAAAATGGGCCATTGTGAAATCCATATAATTTCATCCTCTGTTTTTCAGGAAACATGTCCACTCAGCATATACCACATCATTTTTAGGAAAGCCATGAGAGATCAAAACTCAATTTTTCATCTAGTGCGTCTGCACTAAGCGAAGCTCTTGTATAGTTCAACAAAGAGACCTTAAGTCAAATATGCTTTCTGTCATGAGACAAGAAACAACTGGGATGAGATTGAAGAGTAAATATATCTCTACTGGTAGAAACTTGAAAAGGTTATGTTTTTAAAAATGTTTCAGCATATTGTTAGCTTATTGTGATTATTAAATGCAGTCTATTCCTGCTCTTCAGGTATGAAATAGTCATGCCATATCAATCAATATAATCCCTGAGTAAATTCAGGTACATAATCACCAACTTTGATTAATATTGGACTGTAGTGTGTGTGTCTGTATGATATTGTGTGTGTGTGTGTGTGTGTGTGTGTGTGCTTCCTTTTTGACACAGGATTTCACTATGCAGTTTATGCTGGCCTCAAACTCACAGTGATTCTCCTGATTCAGCTTCCTGAGTGCTTGGATTACAAGCATAAACTGCCACACCAGGCTATGGACTGGCTTATCTTTTTTTTTTTTT
>NW_004524833.1:553560-573849 GCF_000260255.1 Octodon degus | reverse complement strand
TTTTTTATGTATTTGGTACAAGGCCTCACTAGCAGCTTTGACTTGTAGTGATCCTCCTGTTTTCAGCCTCCCCAGCACTGGGATTACAGTCATGTACCACCACACCCAGATTCAGTGGCCCATTTAGCACTCCCCAGGGGTGGGGCTGGCATGGCATGTGGGACCAGGGATCAAACCCTCATCCCTGTGCTTGCTACAGCAGGCGCTTAGTCTGCTGAGTTATCTTACCGGCCCCTGGACTGTCTTGTCTTAAACAACTTTCTTTTAGCCCTCTTCATTAAGAAGATGAAAACACTAAAAAAGGGAAAGAGCTTCTGTCAAAGAATCATTAAATTTTATTAGGTTTCATAATAGAGAAAAATGTGAGACAAGAAATTTAGCTTTGGAATTAAATAGACCCCTACCAATTACTAGCTGTGGGATCTCAAGCATGTCCTTTAATCCCCCTGAGTTCATTTCCCTATCTGTAAAGACAGACTAAAATTTTGTGGAGAGACACAGAGAAGGAATGTTGCACCCTAAAAAAGGCTAAAGCTGTAAAGGAGAATTTTCAAAATTAGGCCAGGAATTTAATGAACATCTGTTCTTCTGCAGAAGCAATAACAAAGATTGAATTATACAAAATTAAATCCTTTAAAGATCTGAACATCTAACTTCACTTTTTAAGATGTCAGTAGGATCTGTTGCTATGTATTTTGTGTGTCTGCCCAAAGTACATGCCAATCATATACTTTACTTGCAAATGTTCTTGGAGCTGGAAGGGTAGCTGGAAAAAATTTGTGTATAGCATGAATGAGGTCCTGGGTTCAATCTTTACCACTAAAAGAGAAATAGAAATGAAAATAAAATAAATATCTTCAAGGGGCCAGGGAGATGGCTCAGTAGAATAAGTGCTTCCCTGGCAAGGGCAAGGGCCTGAGTTCAATACCTGGTTCCACAAAAATAATAATAATAATAATAATAATAATAATAATAATAAAATATTCATCACTATATGAAATGTGTTCATGAAAACATTACATATTATAAAACTGCATGTTAAAATACTATTGAATGGGGAAACATGTTCAACTTGGTAGCCACAGAATTAACATAAACAGTAATTATTACCTAGGAAATGACTTGAATTGTTCAGGGAAGTTCAGCTGGAGCTTGCTGAACAGTTTATTTTTAAATGCATAAAAATAGTCTCATGAGAGTTGTGCATCTGGCCAAGTAGAGTAACACAGATTTCACTTCTTGTGTGAAACCACTAAAATACTTAGGCAAATATATGAAATAAGAGTTACCAGGATCTAAGAAATAGGCAATAGATGACAATGCTTTCTGAGAGATAGAAACAACTGAGAAATCCATAAAATTTCTCTTTTTATGCTTTGGGGGAATTTCTAGTCATAAAGTAAAGAAAATGCAGGGCTGGCGAGCTAGCTCAGCAGACTAAGCACCACCTACTTAGGCAATCACAGGGACCGGGGTTCCATCTCTGGCACCACATGCAATGCTGGCCTTGTCCCCGGGCATGCTTAGCCAGCAATTGAGTCCTGGTGTGGTGGTGCATACCTGTAATCCCAGCTCTGGGGAGGCTGAGAACAGTAGGATCACTATGAGTTTGAGTTGTGTACTGAGACCCTGCACAAAATAAAAAAATAAAAATAAAAGAAAATGCAGGTAGATACCAGCATCCATCTGAGATAAGATGATGGAGCTGGATCCCGGGTAAGTCAGCATGGCTGGACTTCTCCTAAGACAAATATCTAGAATATATAAAGGACTCAGAAAAAAAAAATTAGACACTGAAAAATAAGATGCAATAAATGACACTTCAATGAACAGACACCTCACAAAATAAGTACATATGGACACTATGTACATGAAAAATGTTCAACATCTTTGAACACTAGAAAAATGAAAACCAAAACAACACTGAGATTCTATCTTTGATAAGAAAGGATATCATCAGGATTCAAGCAACAAATGCTGGTTAGGTAACAGAGGTAAAAGAACCTTTCTAAAGTGTTCCAGGGCCCTTCTCCACAGATGGAGGGACTACAGACTGACACAACCACTATGGAAAACAGTGTGGAGATACCTTAAAAAGCTAAGATTAGACGTCCCATTCAACCAGCTATTCCCCTCCTGGGTATCTTTCCAGAAGAAATGAAAACATCATACCACAGTGATATATGTGCACCCATGTTTATAGCAGTGTAATTTGTCATAGTTAAATCTTGAAAACAACCCAAATGTCCATTGACTGAGGAATGGATAAAGAAGATGCAATTTTACACAATGGAATATTATTCAGCTATAAAAAGGATAAATTGAGGCTTATCTAGGTTAATGGATACAACTAGAAACCATACTCTTAAATGAAATAAATCAGACCCACATGTGTAAACATCACATTATCTCCTTAATGTGAGAACCTGAAAGAGAACATAAAATCTGAAGGGCACAATAGAAACTGGGGAAAGGAAATGAACTTGTTCAAAAGAAAAGAATTACTGAATTGAGGAGGACAGGAGAGGTAATGAGGGAAAGATATATATATGCAGGATGAATGGGACAACTGTACTGTGGATTTATGCTGCTCTATGGAAAGGAACAGTTAATACTTAATTTGTTTTGTCTTCTTTTCAATTGTTTGTTCTTTTTCTCTTAATTTCTTTCTTTCTTTCTTTCTTTCTTTCTTTCTTTCTTTCTTTCTTTCTTCCTTCCTTCCTTCCTTCCTTCCTTCCTTCCTTCCTTCCTTCCTTTCTTCCTTCCTTCCTCCTTCCTTCCTTCCTTCCAACTTGGCATGCATATAGCTTGTAATATGAACTACTAGTAGGAAGACAACACTATGCATTACAACAGATACTATGAAGTTTATCCTATTTTGTTAAGTAAAATTCTGTATCACTTGTAAAATTTTTGTTTTACTATTTTGTGCTCTCATTAAAAAATAAAACAAATTTTTCCTGGGAATAAACCAACTATAAACATAATGAATATTTCCTTGGGATTCTTCAAAGAAAAACCTAAAAGAATAAATTCTATTTGATGCAGATGTATCTTTCCTTGGTATCATTTCAAAGTTAAAGTCAACCCATTACAATGATGTAAACATATACATGTTTCTAACAGTGCTAATCATAATAGCTAAGTTACAGAAAAAACCTGGATGCCCATTAATGGATGAATGGGTAAGGAAAATAGTATATATTGCAGCCATAAGGAAGAATAAATATGAGTCATTTGTAGAAAAAAGGATGCATCTTGAGATGATAATGTAGGGAGTTGCGTGTAGCCACGCCCTAGGATGGCGCCGGTTTCCGCCTTCCACCCCCTCAGGGGATGAGCGCTCCTGGAGTAAACAACTCCATATATGGCCAAGGCTTGGGCTAATGCATTGCTTCCGCGTACCTGGACCAATGGACAGTACACACGTAGCGCCCCATGGTTGGAAGCCCTGAGACTTATAAGCTAAGAGCAGGGGCCTCGAGGGGGAAGAAGGCTGATGTAACAGGGCAATAAAAGCTGCGCAGACACAACCAGTGGTCGCGTCTTCCTTGCTGGCAAGGCCGCACGCAACATGATAATGCTTTTGTTTTTGCTTTTGGTTTTGTTTTTGTTTTGTGGTACTGTGGAGGTGCTTATGCCACTGAGTTCTTTCCTCTACCTGAGATGATAATGTTAAATGAAATAAATCTGGAACGAACTATTGAATGGTTTCTCTTATATGAAAAACCCAAAATAGAAATAATTTAAAGAGCAAAATCAAGGAGAGATGGGTGATAGGAGACATGGAGGTATGTTTTTCAGAGATGAGAAAGGGAGTCTTGGAAGGGGAGGAGAGACAAGAGTAGGGAAAAATAGGGATTAAATTCTAGCTATCGAAGATATAATGATTGCTAGCTTTACTGTCTGATGTTCTTCGGAGGTAAAGCATAGAAAATAATGTCCTTGGAGACTGCCTCCTCCTGAAAAGAATTAGTAGCAACTCTATACACTAATAATGAACTACTTTAAAAAATGATAAAGAAAATAATTTCATTTACAATATCTGTGAAATATTTGAATATTGGCAAAGAAGGTATGCTGAAAATGATATGTTGATGAAAGAAATTGAAAATGGCAAAATATTATTTTGGCAAAATACTATTTTTATGCTTCAGGGGAATTTCTAGCAACAAAGTAAAGAAAATGCAGGGCTGGCGAGATGGCTCAGCGGACTAAGCACCACCTGCTTAGGCAAGCACAGGGGCCAGAGCTCCATCCCTGGCACCACGTGCCATGCTGTCCCTCCCGCCCCCCAGGAGCGCTGAGCTGGCAACTGAGTTCTGGTGTGGTGGTGCACACCTGTACTCCCAGTGATGGGGAAGTTGAGAACAGGAAGATCACTATGAGTTTGAGCTGCATACTGAGACCCGAAAGAAAGAAAGAAAGAAAGAAAGAAAGAAAGAAAGAAAGAAAGAAAGAGAGAGATGCCCATTCCTGGTACCAAATAAATAATTAAATAAATAAATAAGATGAAAATGTACCATAGAAATGCAATGTAGGATTATTATGCAGCATTTAAAAATTAAAATTTCCTGAAGAACAGATGAAAAAGATGTGGTGTTTTTATACAATGGAGTATCACTCAGCTATAAAGAAAAATAAACTCACAGACTTCATATATAAGTGGATGCAACTTGAAGATATACTCATAAGTGAAATAAACCAGACTCACATGTATAAATATTGTATTGTCTCCCTAGCGTAAGAACTCAAAAGAAGAAATAAAAATTGAAAGTTATAACACAGTTAATTGGAAAGTGAGAACTTAAGGTTCTCAGTGGATTAAAGTGCCTGCAAATAGGCACAGGGGCCAGGGGTTCGATCCACAGGACCAGCCATACCGGCCCCACCCCAGGGTGCACTGAGATGGCAATTGAGACTGGTGTGGTGGCACACACCTGTAATCGCAGCTCTTGGGAGGCTGTAAACAGGCGGATTACTATGAGTTGGATCTAGTAGTGAGACCCTGAGCACTCGGTAGACCCTTCCTTAAAAAAAATACAAAAAACAACAAACAAACAAAAAACAATGTAGACAGAGAAAGGAAAAAAGTTAGGATATATGGCATTTATATAAACAAGATAGTTAAGGCAAGGGTCCTAAGAATCTCTACCAGGTTTTTGAAAATGGCAGTTAATGGATAGAATACTCACCCTGACTAAATCCATATGCTGATATCTGTAAACTAAGCAACTACAGAGGACAGCAATGTGTAATACTAAAACCATGCTTGAAATACCTGTCATTTTGGTCATCTAAATGCATACTGCTTCTAATGTCATACCAATTCTTGCTATACTCTAAAGTAATTTATTAAAAAGTAATAAAAGAAAAATTTGTACTAATAGTGTTTAGACAAGGTATCATGTCTGCATCTTGTACTACGAATAACTACTACAAAGACAACAATATGCAATGTATTAATTATTGTAACTGTCCTACTAACTTGCTTTGAAACTATCTCATTGCTATTTCTTTATCAATAAAATTAATAAAAGAAAATAAAAAGAAAAAAGGTAATAAAAGGAAACAAGAGACAAGAAAAAAATGTTATAGGATTGTCCTGCTACAATGTTTTATATGGTTTGATTTCTAAATTTCTGTGTAAAAATGTGTAATTTTTTTCATTCTGTAGGGATTTAAATTTTAGAATATCCATGGTTTCTGGAAAGTAGCAGTTCCATGTTATTTGTAAGGCATTTGATATTCAGACAGATAGTGATGTTAAGCTCAACTGCCTCTGTTGAAGGGTAATAATATCATTAAGCTTCTCTTCTGGATGTTTAACAACTAAAGTTTGCAGATCAAAAATGGAGAGAAATAGAGGGGCTACAAGGATAGCCAATATTTTGGCCCTAATCTTTCAAGGTCAGTGAGGACTCAGGACATAATAGAACCTGTGCTGTGACATCCTATAACTCAGTGGTGTCCAAATTTTTCTGATCAAGGAGATTATGGGGCCACAGAGGAAAGTGATCAATGATGTAGAGTGTGCCTAAGGAGAGTCACATGGAGAGAAAACATTCTCTTAGGCTTTCTCAGAGGGCAAATTGGTCAAGCAATAGCCGTGACTCACCCACATGGCTGACACTGACAAAAGATCTACAAGATGCTACAACAGACTTGACTGACATTGTCAGATAGCAAAAGTTACAGCTTTAGTTATATAGGTCTTGCTTTAACTTGGTCTTAATAATCCAGCAGAAAAGTATAACCATGAGTTATAAAATATAATGCCATAATAATATGCTGAGCTGTAAAAGGCTCAAGTCAACAACTTCTGACAACTGTCAACTGTACTGATAACCCACTACTATTATGCACTATTGAACTATATTGGCTTACTTTCAAGTACCTATAATCTTTAGACTGGTTTCAAGTATGAAAAGCTACTTTAAAGACTTCTCCAAATACAGCTTCTCTAACTGCAATGGAACACCCATCTCTGAAAAACCAAAATGAAAAAGGGGGATATGCTGGGAGCCACAAAGCTAGGAAATCAATCAAATATATGTAGGTGGGACCTGGCCCCGTGCCTAATGGAAACAAGCTACCTCACACGTGAGATGTACATCCTGTCTGGTTAAGGTTTGCTATCAGTTGCTAAGCAACCTAGTGTCACATGTCACTAACTTCACAAAATTGTAAATAAAGGACAATTTTGTTGTGAAAAAAAAGAGGGAAGGAAAAAATATATACATATATGTATACACAAGAGAGTTAGGATAGATAAACAGCGTATGTCTCTTAGTTCACTGAAAATAAAAGTTTGTACTAATATTGTTTAGACCAGATAGCATATCTGTATCTTGTCCTCTGAATTACTATGAAGACAACAAAATGCAGTGTATTAATTATTGTAAATGTCCTACTAACCTGTCTAGAAACTGTTTCATCACTATTTTGTCTTTTTGTCTCATAAATTAAAAAAATAAATGAAAAATAAAAAGAAAAATGTTGCTTACAACAACATGGGCAAACCTGAAAGAAAGTACATTAAGTAAAATTACCAGGCATAAAAATATAAAACTTATATGATTTCACTTATATGAAAAAAATTAAAAATTAAACTCATAAAGCAGGGAGAAAGTGGTGAGTACCATAGTTCTGAGTGTTTGAATGTGTATAGAAGGGGTTCTGTTAGTCAAAGAATAAAATTTCTCACTTAGATATTAGCAATACCTTCAAAACATCTATCGCACACAATGACTATAATTAACAAAAATGTATTATAAGCTTAAAAATTAACAAAAAAGTATAAAATTAGTTGTGAACCTATGACACACAATACTCAGTGATCTCTTTGTCATCAGTGAAAGCTCTAAAAGGTTCACCATCACTAGTTTAAATGGCCTCTTCACACACACACACACACACACACACACACACACACACACACACACAAATGTGCATGTGAGATATTCACTCAAAGGAAAAGACTGCCAAACTAGAACTCTTGAGTCTGAAACAGATTTTTCCAAAACAAAGAGAAATGCTTTCTAGATTGATAGACAGAAAGATAAAAGATGATCTTCTACAATCATCTCATTATATTGAGGAAAAAATACTTAACAAAATCCAATATCCACCACTGATTTTTAAAATCCTCAGAAAACTACAATAGAAGAAATGCCCTCAACTTGACAGGCAGCATCTACAAAAAAAACCCTCCAGAAACTACCATATTTAATAGTAGGTTTTGATTTTAGAGAAAAATGATATGTATACATCAAAGTCTAATCTCTAGGTGTTCCTAGTGCTCCCAGTACAAAGGTCATAATGGTATTTTCTAATTTCACAGATTTTCCTTGCTTTTGCCCACTTGATAATTATACATTACTTATTAAACATGAAGACCCGTTTAATAGTTCAACAACATAAATAAATTTTAAGTCCCTTTTTCAATACAAATTTTTAAAAACTTCAATTTTCCAATAACAGCCCTAACAATTAAATTCTAGACTTTATTGGAGACCTTTTAGTTCTTAGATTAAATGCCAGTGAGATTCTGTTTACACTAATTTTACTCTTCTTATCTCTATGCTTATGTTTTCAACTTGATAAGTGACTTTCTTTTTCATTATAATCATTTTGTTCTTTCAGTGTTTTCCATTTATTTTTGAATTTGTAAAACATTCATGGGTTTCAAAAATACAAAATGTATAGATATACTTAGGTATATCACATTTCAACCCTATGATATCTAGTTCATTACTTTCACCCACCCCTGCTTGTCACCATTCTCATATTTGACTTAATTTTCTCATGTTTATTTTTCCAAAACAAGATGAGCAAATATATACATACATAGTTTTTGTTTTTCTTAAAACAAACATAACATACTAGATATACTCTGTGTCTTAGTTACTCTTCTCATTGCTAAGACAAAATACCCAATACCTGCAATTAAAAGAAGAAAGGTTTATTTTGGTTCACAGTTTATACAGATTTCAGTCCATAATCTTCTGTCTCCAAGGCAGGATAGCACAGCAGAAAAGACATGACACTTAATATCATGGCAGGCAGAAGGCTACAGGCCACAAGGAGTAAGAAGCAAGCTGGCCTTTTGCTTTTATTCCACCCTGGCCACAAACCTTTTGGTGATGTCACCTGCACTTAGAATGGAGCTTCTGGTCTTATTAAATCCATCCAACCATACCTACAACTATGTTAATTCTAATTGATGCAGTAATTTGGCATATATCAACTTTAATCCCAGTGTCCTGTGCCCTAGATCTAGCCACCTCCAAATGTTCTACCTATGAGTGCATAGGGCTTTGGGGGGGACATATACCTAGAAGCCATAGCCTTCTATCTCACCTTGCCTGTCTTCTTCCTTCACTACTTTCCCACTTTCCTTTCTTCCCTCCTTTTCTCACTTCATAACAGGTCACTGAGGATTTCTGCATTTCCTTATGGATGCATTATACTGCAGGTTATGTGGATGACTGTAACACAGTTTATGGGTCCCCACTGAAAGGATATCATAGTGCTTCCATTTCTTTTTTATCATATCACTACAATCACCATGGTGAATAATTATAAATATATGTTGTTTTACTATTTGTGGAAGCATTATCTCCAGAGTTGTGACTGCAAGAGTATATTAGTTTGCTAGGGCAATCATAACAAAATAGCACAGATTAGATGGCTTAAGCAATAGAAATGCATTATTTCATAGTTTTGGAGGTTGGAAGTCCAAGAACACAGTGCCAGAGGGGTGATGTCTTTGGAAGTCTCTCTCCTTGGCTTACAGAAGGCTGTCTTCAACTGACCTTTGTGTATTATCCACGATTTAATCACCCCCTCTTAAAAGGGCAACAGTCATATTGCACTAGTTCCTTCTTACATGACCTCATTTTCCTCAATTACTTATTTAAAGACCTGATTTCAAAATAAGTAATACAATGACTTACTGATTATAAAAGTATTTAACTTCAGCACAAGACTTTGAGCTTGATACAATTCAGGCTATATGATAATATAGAATAAATGATAGATATCATCAAATTCTATTTCATTGCATTTACACAATTTTCTACAAATACTAATGGACAAGCTCTTATTTTTAATTTTCTTAAAACACTGTTCTTCCAAACTATTCTTTATTTTATGGTAAAAAAAATGTAATTTATGTCTTCTACTCAAGCTCTTGATAAAAAACCATGCTTGTTCTGTAAATGCCATGAGACTGTTATATTTTCCCTATGACCAATTGTATGTGAGATACTCTTATACAGATAATTTTTTGGTAGCAGATCAGAATATACTGTTGTAACTCCTGTGGTTTCCCTCAAATCCAAATGTTGTTTTACCAAGAATCCTTGTGATAGGTATCTCCTCTAATGATTCTGAGAGTATGGCACTTAGGTTTTCTAAAGAAAAAAATATAAACCTGCAGATGGAAACTGAAATAGCCAAGTTTCAAATCTATGTGAGAAAAAGAGTAGTGGAGGATACTCTTTTCCAGAAGGACATAAAAGGAAAAGCATGGACTTTATTAATAATTAGGATTGAAGGAAGAAGAAATAAGTATGTCCTGTGCACGCCTGCATTTGATATCAAGTTCTCACAGGTGAACAGCCTTAAAGTTCTCTTCCTTTTCTCACCATGCTTGCCCCTGTTACACAGGTTTCCTTGAAAAACTTCCTCCCCAGGGTCTTTTTTGACAAATGACATGGTCTCATACTTTATGCCTTTATTCTACAAATGAAGTTATTCTAATACTGGTTAAGGCAAGTGTTTCAAATCCCTAAACTTTTTCATTTACAAAATATCCAAAACTTGAAAACAATATATCAACATCCTCACTGCATCCTTTATGTAGTAGAGCTGTTGTTGTTTGGATCTTAAATGTCCAAAAGCTCTTGAATTGAAGGATTGGTGCTCCAGCATGGGCTGCCCTTGGAGATGTGGAAACATCAGGATGGGGCCCAGTGGAAGGAAGATAGGTCATTGGAGTCGCACCCTTGAAAGATGTTAGGAATTTAGCACATCTTCTTTTGTTTCTCAGGTGCCACCAAGTAAACAGGCCTCTTCGACCACATGTTCCACCACTACGTACCATAGATCCAAAGAAACAGGGCCAATTGACCAAGGCCTGTGACCTCTCAGCCATGAGCCCAAGTAAAGCTTTTCACCTTAGTAGCACAATTTATAATATCTAAATCCTCAAAGTCCCCTCTGTGTCCATCAGTGGATGACTGGATAAAGAAAATGTGGTATCTATGTACAATGGTATACTATTTGATTCTAAGGAAGGATACATGCAAGACATTTGTAGGAAAACCCATACACCTTGAAAATATAATGTCAGGTAAAAATCAGACACATAAGCTTAAATACCATGTTATCTCTAACTTGAGTAAGGTGAAATACAAATAAAGAGCATAATAGAGGCATGATAGAAATAGGGAGACAGGTCTTTTGCACATGGAAAGGGATTTGGAAGACTAAGAGAAGAGGGAGGAAAAAGATTTAAGAAGTACTAGGTGCTTATACCAAATACAATCAATGTAAACATTAAATGCCGTAGATATACAGTAATAGTAATAACAACAATAACAAAAATGAGAATGTAATTTACAGACAGAAGGGGGATGTAAAGGAATGGAATAAAAAGTACTCAAATTATGTTGTGTACATGTATCTGTCCCCTAAAATAAAAAAAATAAGCTTTCCTGTACAGCAAACATGTACTAATACAGAAATTGCTTTTTAAATTGGTTGCCCCATTTATTTAGAAACAATATAGAAAGCTGAGGGCCAGCCAAATAGCTCAGCAGATTAAAGTGCCTGAAAGCAGGCACAGGGGCCAGGGATTCGATCCCCGGGCCTGCTGTGCGGGCCCTGTCCCTGGGGTGCACTGAGATGGCGATTGAGACTGGGCATGGTGGCACACGCCTGTATTCCCAGCACTTGGGAGGCTGTAAATAGGAGAATCACTATGAGTCGATCCAGTAGTGAGACCCTGTACACCCTGTAGGCCCTTCCCTAAAAATACAGAAAAAAAAATTTTAAAAAAAAACTGGATCACATATGTATTTATGAAAGTAAAAATTGAAAGTCCTCAGATGCCAAAGGTGACTTAAGGTAGTAGTTGGATATTTTATTAACAAATGAGCCAATTTCCAGTGATGAGAACAGTTAAAAATATATTTTCATGAACTGTTGCTGGGTATATACATTAGTTAGTGTTTTGGAGCTAAATTAGAAGTTAATTATTAAATATATATATATATATATATATATATATCCACAAAATTAGTCATTCCATTTTTAGAAATATACTATGTGAATATGACATTTTCTCTTGTGTACAAATAAGTAGTGACAAAAGCTCATTAGAACATTATTTACCATATAAAGTAACTAAAACAATACAAATTCCAACCAAAATAATTATATAAACAAATAACGGTACTCTCACTCAATGGAATATGCCCTTGCTCTTTATTTTTAAAGACTAAAGTACACATGCTTAGTCATATATAAAGGTCTTCAGGACATGACATAGGATAAAAGCTGCAGAGGTGTATGGGTGTTTGTGACATCTTTGTAATATGCATAAATACTTGTGGAAAGATGCACTACAAATGGCTAGCAGTGTTTTCCTTGACAGCGTGATTGAGGAATTAGGGAGGATGCAGAAGAAGAAAATTTTTCTATAATGCTTCATATTGTTCTTTAGAGTTTGAATTTTTACCATGTTAATATATTTCTTTTAATTGTAAAAAATATTTTAAGTAAGCAATTTCCATGTTTTGTGGACTTTCACTTATTCTCCTAAGTGGAAGTGTCCAAGTGATATCTAAGTTATAGTAGGATTGGAAAAGAAAAGTTAAGTTGGGCTTTGTATTTTCTGTTTTGTTACAACACACAGTTTCTGTTGAAACTCCCTGGAAGCCCAGGCCAAGATACTTAAACACAAAGGAAAAGAAGAAATTTTCAAGTAGAGAGCTAAGAATGGAAATGTGCAGAACATTTGGCTCCCTAATAATAAGCCTAACATTCCTGATGGTTTGTTGTATGTTTAGTTTTTAGATGCTGGAGACGAGAAAATAAATTTTCTCAGGAGAAAATCACAATATAATTGTAAAATGAGGTTGCTTGCTTCATGACTGGATAGTTAGTGTTTACTGAGAGAGATCAAGAGTTGCTAGAATACACTAGATCATCTTGGGCCTACAAAACCCTCAACAGCCACATAGAGATGTAAGCATGGCCTAAGTCCACAGCCAGCCAAAATGAAAATCAGATAGCATTATACTGCAGGCCACGAGTGTCTTGTTCTGAGAACTTATAGCTAGATCTCAGGGCTGCAACATATTATGATTGGCCATGTCATTCCATAGTACTGACATCTGCAGAGAGTGGTGGATGTTATATGCAAATTAAAATAAAAGGAATATTTAATTTTGTTTTTAGAATATTTTGCGATTTTCCTGGACAGCCAGAGGCTCCTTGGACCACAGCAAAGTCATGGGTTGCTGTCATTTTAAACAAGACAATGGGTATCAACTGCTCTGAGAATTTAAGAGTGGAATAAAATGCCACTAAGAAGTGACACTGCCATTTGTTTGACTTGAATTCTTTTCAAAGAAAATAACTGAACAGTGTTACTACTAAGAGATTTCTTGGATTACTGTATTGTTGGTTAACTAAAGGCAAAGCCCAGGCACCTCCCATTCTGTCCCTGGCTAATTCCAGTGCTGGAATATTATCTGTGTCCTGGGTAAGTCCTAAACAATGGAATGTTTTGTGCAACAAGAAACACTTCCTCCCACTCTTCCTCTGTCCTACACAAACACAGATGTTTGCTTCAATATTGAAGTGACCAAATGTGAGGCCTGTTTCTGTGTTAATAGTCAGAAAACACACTAACATCTGCCACCCACTTTAGTTTCAGAGCATTTCTCCCTCTTTCGCATCTTGCACTCCTTCATATGCAGCCACATGTTACAGGGTGATTACGAGAGAGCTTTTACGATGCTCTTAACCTGCACCACTCCACAACCTGTCTGTCAAAGCAGGCAAATGTCATTAGTGAATATTTATTTTAGACTTGTGGTAAAAGTTTTGCATTTTATTTTATTTTATTTAGAAATAATCAATCAATTAAAATTGAAAACAATTTTCCAGCCTTTCAAAATGAAGGTGGGACTTGAGAAGTTTCAAAGTTTGCTCAAACATGAGTTTAATCTACTTGATTTAATCCAGCAATTACTCAGCATATGTTGTGCAAGGGTGGTCAGTGCTCCAGGAGCAGTTGGGGGTCCCTGCATAAAAGTCAGGAGATGAGAGAAAGTGTTAGAGAGCCTGAGAGTGGTAGAACAAGGAAAGGAGGGAGTTCCAGGAGGCTACTCACTCCATCTGAGAACATATCTCATGTGGCTTTACATTGTCACAATATGCTAAGAAAGAACATGCTGCTTAGATTATAAAAAGTGGTGTGAAAGCATCCTGTCTGGGGTAGCAAATGCAAAATGAAAACATGTATATTTTCTCTGTTGGCTTTGTCTGTGCTCATCCTATTTCCTTCTAAGTTCTCCCTTTACCTCATCATGGACTTGGGACTCCTTATGAGCTGCACAGGATGCTGGCTCTAAATAGATTCCTGGGAAAGGGTTGGAAATGCCTGTGTCATGCCAGGGCGTGGGAGGCAGTGAAGGAAGGGGCCAGGCAGGGATAACAGGACCAGGCGAAATGCACCCACAGCACAGCTGTGTCTACTTAGCAAAATTGAGGCCAGGGACAGGCAAGGCCAAGCACCCAAACCTTGACAGTGAACAGACCAAATTCTTACTTAGCCTTTTCACCCCTAAGTGGTCTCTCAGGCAGAGTTAGTTTCTCTGGGCCGCCACAGAACCCTATGACCCTCCCGGCAACACCTGTTTGGGTGGAGCAGTCCTCCTTCACCAGTCACTCCTATTCAGCTCTAATTGTATATAGTTCAAGACTTCTCTCTCATTTCCAGGCCTACCCTGGCAAAGCCTCAGAGTAGCTTTCAGAAAATATGCTTGTATTTTTTAAAATTAAAAAGTCTGGAGAGCTGAATATACAGCTTAGAATTAGGGTGTTTGCCTGGCGTGTGCTTGTCTGGATTCCACTCCTAGTACTGAAGAAAAAAAGTGGGGGTGGGAAAAGGAGGTTGGGGAGGAGCACGATGAGGTGGGAAGGGAAGAGGAGGACAAAGAAGAGGAGGAGAGGAAAAAAACACTGCAAATTTCCAAATTAAAAAATTATTGATTCTACTGCATATATATATATATATATATATATATATATGTTGGGGCTGGGGATGTGGCTCAGTGGTAGAGCTCTTGCCCTGCATGCACAAGGCCCTGGGTTCCATTCCCAGCACCACACACACACACACACACACACACACACACACACATATCCTGATTTTTTTTTTCTTCTACTAAACAGGTTAATCAATGCATGAATATTGATTGACTCAATAAATCAGTAAATATAGTAGCTAAAAAAAGGTAAAGGGAAGATTTTGAAAAGTTAGGCCAAAACCAAAAGGCATACAAAGAATCTAGGAACACCTAAGACGATTTGAGTCTTAGCATGGTCCACCAGCCTAGACCTAGTTGTCTTTTAAAATCACTTCCTTGGGTGACATCCATGCTTGAGCAAGACTCACTGAGAGGCACAGTCTAAGCATGGGACTTCTAGGTGACAGTGCAGGGACAAGCCTGTCTGTTGAAAACCTCCCTGGGAGAAGGCTCCTAGCTTTTGTGTCTGGCGCCTAAGTATCAACCTCAGGTCAAGCACAGGTTCCATTTCCTTAAGTTCAGGACTTGCCATCCACCATCCACAACCATTCCTGCATCTACACTTCTTTGGTGCAGGAAATAGATTTGTTACACCATCTTAGTGTATGTAATACCCGGAACAATGCTCCCTCAGAAAAGAATAAAGTTGTGTTCAGTAGCTCTTTATTGAATAATAAATTAGCAAGTTGTCCTTCCCTTACATGACAAGCCTTTTCTCTTAAAATGTAGTAAATTGAACCTGTACTAGTTGTCTAATGCTGCTGCCTCCTATCATCACTAACTTGGTAAGTTAAGACAATACAAGCTTATTCCTATAGTTTTATAAGGTAAAATGTCCTAAAAACCAAGGTGCTGGCAGAGTTGTACTCCTTCTGGAGGCTCAAGGGGAGAATCCATCCTTTTCTTTTCCACCTGTGCTTCTGGGCTCATAGCCCCTTTCCATTGTCCATCCTTGCTTTCATCATCCAAGTTCCTTTTCTCCTCATCCTTTCCTTCACAGCAGGAGACTGTGACCTCCTGCTCCCTTAGAAGAACGCAAAGGAGGACATTTAGCACAGCCAGATAATTGAGGATAACTTCTCCACCTCAAGATTCCTAATCACTTTCACAAAGTTCATTTTGCCATGTTTTTGGCGTTAGGATCTGTACATCTCTAGGGCCCAATATTCTGTCCAGTACAAAACCTTGGTGGGGAGAAAGAGATTTGTACTTACTAACCCAGTCTCTCACACTTTCCATGCTTGATTGTAGTTTTCTTATCTGTAAGCTGAGGAAATTCATGCAACGACACATGTTATTGGCCATGTATATTCTAATCTTGTGAATATGTCAGACAAGGCTTATGATGTTTATATTCTAGCAAAGAAAAATATGCTATGTGGTGATGAGTGTTGAGAACTGAGGATGAGACCAGTGTGAGCAGAGTAGAGCAAGGCAGGTAACAGTCAATAGGGGAAGAGTGGGAGTTTAGCTTAGTTCTAGAGATTTAAGAACAAGGGGCTCTCATGATCCCCTCACAGTTGGTGGCAGAAGCATGTGTGTGTGAGAAAGATCACAAAACTAAGCAGGAAGCCAACAAGGATAGGGTGCCACAATCTCTGTTCAGGGCAGTGCTCCTGCTGACCCAAGAAGCTCTTATTAGGCTTCACCTCTTTAAAACTTCCATCATTTCCCAATAAATGAACTAGAGAACAAATCACATCCAAAACAGTGGGCCTCAAGAAGTGCATCCTTGTTCTGTCCATGACCTTGTAGGCTCATTCAAACTATCTAATTGCTAGTATTTTAAAAACTAGGGCACTTCAGCTTATATGATCATGCTTGTGCTCTAGAATAGCACCTACTCCTGCTGTATGTTAATAAGGTTTACTAAAAATCTTCCCTGAAATATTCTGCTTCTCACATGGCATCCATGTCTCCAGTCTCCATGGAGCACTCCATGTAGCTTAGGACCATGGTGAGAGAAGATCAACAAGTTTATGAGTATTAGTGAAGGAAAAAAGAACGGGGACTGGAAAATAGATAACTAAAGCCAGGAAAAGATGATAGATGTATTATAAAAGAGGTGTCACATGATATTTGAAATGACAAAAATGGTCATTTAAACTGTAACCTTCTGAGATGGTTTCCCACCTCCTCCAGTTCTCACTCTGCCTGCAGGACCTTCCCAAATAGCATCTCCCAAACTACCCTACCTTACAAGCCAGAAGATCCATGTGACAATACAGAAAGGCTCATTACTCCAATTTATTTTAAATATAGTTTAATGAATTTCTCATTAACAACACTCTCAAGTCGGTTACAATTTCATCTGATTATCCCTACAGTAGACTACCCAGGATAGTTTCAGAATCTTCAAATTCACTGTTTGTTATATTTAAAGAAACATTCAAGCCCCAGTGGAACCATGTATCAAAATGAGAGGACATTTCAGCCTGTCATCCTGATTGTATACTTCTACGGTACTGGAGAACAGTTGGGTTTTAAATGCAGGATCCACATGAGCATAAACATATAGTTAATGGCTGGAAGGGACCAGGAAATCACGTGGTTCAGCCATTTCCATTTAATTCAGATAACAAAACAGGTTCAGCTGTAAAGGGCTTTCCAAGATCATCTTGCTAGTTATGGCAAAGTCAGGACTGGGAATAAAGTCCAGGATTTTTTTCAGTGTTTCACCTTTTCATTGTTTTCCAGTGTTTTGTTCACTGCTTCCACAAACACAATCTCCTCTTTTGCTTCCCATTCATTGCCTCAAAATGTTTGCCTTCTTCAGTAATCAGACAATATGAACAGATCCTTAAGAGATTCTGGCCAACACAAAATCTGTAAGTCAAGATGCAAGTACAAGTGCTGAAACCAGAAATAACTCCTATCTTCACACAGTGGTTGCAGAAACTGTGTTTTAAATAATTTTCATGGAAATTGTTTGATCCACAATAGGAATGCAAGGCTCACCCACAAGGATTTGATCAAACAGAAAAGGAAACGAAATGCAGGAAGTCATAACTTAGATTTATTATATAAAAAATATTAGTTGAAACCTAAGTAATAAATCTCAAGTAATCAGAGTATTTCATGCACTATGATTTTTTTTTAGAAAGAGCAAACCACAAAAATGCAAACATATATTAGATAATTTCAAAATGCTTCTGGGGTTTTAGTCTAACAAAAAGGACACCTTCTCCCACAATTCCTCCTAGTACCTTTATTTCTAAGTGACTCTTAACTCTGTACACCTTCTTGTTCCCTGTTGCATACATTCATTCATTTAATCAATCTGCCAGCATTTATTAAGCCCTTCTTTGATAGACTCTGTGAAGTCCAAGAAGAAGAAATTACCCTCTAGAAATTTAATGGCTGTTTAGAAAGTTAACCTAATATTTAGAAGTTTTTTCACATTTTTAATTCTGTAAGTGAATAGTGGTTCTGTACCGAGAATTTGCATTATACATTCCAGATCTACCATTTATCATTATTATTTTTTTTAATGTATTTAGTACAGAGTCTACAGGGTCTCACTACACAGGACTTATAGTAATCCACTTGTTTTCAGCCTCCCAAGCACTAGGATTACAGGCTCGCATGTCACCATGCCCAGTCTCAGTTACCTACTCAGCATGCCCTGGGGATGGGGCCAGCATGGTATGCTGGGGGTCACTGAGCCTGCCTAAGGAGGTACGCTATAGTCTGCTGAGCTATCCAGCTATCCTATTCATTACTTTTATCTTGTTTTATGCCTCTAGGGTTGAGAGGGATTGACTCCCAAGGCTCTGGCATTCTGCAAATAGAAAGAAACAAAAGACCAGAAGATGAAAAGAAAGAGGGGCAAAGATATTGCAAACCTTTTCCCTGTATCTGCTACTGTGTATGTAGACAGTGGTGACATTCCTCATTCAAAGGTTGGTTAGGGGGGCCAGGGAGATGGCTCAGTAGAATAAGCGCTTGCCTGGCAAGCACAAGGACCTGAGTTCAATCCCCGGTTCCGCAAAAACAAAACAAAAAAACATGTTTCAAAGGTTGGTTAGGGAGCCTTCTCCAATAATTTTTCATCCTGCATGTCACTGTGACTGTCACTAATAAAACAGGCATGTTTCAGAGAAAATAAAACAAAATAGAAATTAAAACAATTGGAAGCTAAGGAAACTTCTATCTAAAGTAGTTAAAATGAGGCTCCATTAAGACAGTCTGTCTGCTCTTTGTCGAGCCACTTTATGCTCATAGTTGAGAAATTTTGTATTTCCTATTTTCTATATATCTAAATGTGCCACAACTGTGTGTGACAAGTAGGGCAACTTTATTTGGGTAAGTGTAGCTTCCTGGTGCAATCTTGAGAAAAATTTCAGATCCATTCTCAGTATCTCAGCATCTTCCCTAGAAATGGGGCCAGTATGCCCTGATACATGAATCCTGAGTATATAATGCTGTATCAGTATTTCTAAATGACTCTTAATTTGGGATTAGTCAGAAACCAACATCCAGAGACAAAGAGGTACAGTGGATTTAGTCATCCTATTTTTTTTTTTTTTACTCAACATATAAGGAAAGAGCAGTAAATGAAGGTTAAATTGTTCCCTGAAGTCAGTAATAGGGATACCAGGCAGATCTTCAAGTTTGGGCTCAATTCAACTAAAAGGAAATAAAAGTAAAGGAAAACACTAAGCTGCGGGTTTGGTGAAATCCAGTGAAATTAAGACTGGCTTGAATAGAATTTGTCTGAGACAGTGAGGTTAATAACATATTTTAAAGGGATCTTTTGATTTGGTTTTTAGAAAGATCTAAGCATTAGTAATAGCTAAAATCTTAGAATCATACCACATAGGAGTGGGAAAGAATACAATAGGGTTTGACTACAAATATCAAAGGAGAAAACAGAAAGGAACCTACCAAAAAGCTCCTTCAGAAAGCTTTTAGGACAACTTTCTAAAGTTTTCTTTGTGCATCAACTTGGAATTTGAAAGCTAATCCATGCCTGATACGAAGTGCGGTGGTATATCAGTTCACAAACTCAATTCTTTCCATGATTCTGGTCGTAAATCAAATTGGTCGGGAATCTGATTTGGCGGTCATATAATTTGGTTTGTGACCAGAATTGAGGAAACAACTGAGTTCATGAGCCAAGGTACCACTGTAGCTGGGAACTGAGGCTGAGGTAAAAATAGAATGTGAGTACACAGCATATAGATTTTTGTCTCTTGGGTCACATCATCTGGAAAAGATATGCCATGCAAAAAGAGAAAACCTGGTAATATACTCTTTCAATAGTTTGCTTTTACCATATCCAGGACCGGCATGATTGCTCAGCAGACTAAAGTGCCTGCTTAGGCAGACCTCAGCAGCCAGGGTTCGATCCCTGGCGTGCTATGATGGCCCCACCCATGTGCATGCTGAGATGGCAATTGAGACTGGGCGTGGTGGCACACACCTGTAATCCCAGCATTTGGGAGGCTGAAAACAGGAG
>NW_004524833.1:546940-553460 GCF_000260255.1 Octodon degus | reverse complement strand
GGGAGGGAGGAAGGAAGGAAGGAAGGAAGGAAGGAAGGTAGGAAGGAAGGAAGGAAGGAGGGAAGGAAGAAAGGAATAAAGGAAGAAAAGAAAAGAAAAAAAAAGAAAAGAAAAGAGAAAAGAAGGGCAAAGGGCGGGCAAAGGGCAGGGGAAGGATGGGCCGGGGAGATGGCTCAGTAGAATAAGCACTTCCCTGGCAAGTGCAAGGGCCTGAGTTTAATCCCTGGTTCCTCAAAAAAAAAAAAAAAAAAAGGAACAAAGAAAGATAGATAGATAGATCCACTTCCTCCATGGGACACATATCCTAAGACTGAAAATGAATACTGTAAGTAGAGGGACACTGAACATAGTTTCTTATAATTCTCAAAAGCATTTTATTATAGATCCACACTTAGGGGAACAATTCTTTATCTCATTTAAACACCTGCCCTCTAACGTTGGGAGAACACATGAACTATTAACCTAGCCTAGAGCATTTTTTTCCTCCTAGTGCTACAGACCTTTCCTCCCTAACCAACCTTTGAATGAGGAATGTCAGCACTATCTACATACACAGTGGCAGATACAGGGAAATATGCCTCTCTATCTTTTCATCTTCTTATCTTTTGTTTCTTTCCATTTGTAGAATGCCAAAGCAAAGGAACATGATTTATCTGAGCCTTAAGAGTCAATCCTTCTCCAAATAACAGTTTGTTGAAGATCAGTAAGAGCAGATTACTTCCATTCACTCTGTCTCTATTAATCCTTGAAGTCTAACTCCAAACAAAAGCACTATTCCACTGCTGTGGAGCAGAACTCAGACCTTAGACAAAGAACTTGTACTAGTAACACAAAAGCTGTCATCTTTTTCTCTTAATTCAAGGGAAAAGGTATTAAGAAAAATCCTATGTTATTCACAACCCTTAAGCTACTCATAACCTTGACTTTTGTTAGATGGTGTGTCTAGAAAGTTATAGTAATACCTCCCTTAAAGCTCTTCATGTATAAGACAAATTTTCTGATTATTGTTCTGACATTAGGATAATGTACACAGTAAGACAATTCACATACTTCCAAAATCTACAGGGGAAACACACCCCTTATGTTAGGGATAGAGAAAAAGTGTCAGCTTTTAAAAACCCAGACATGTGCTTGTTCTGACATATGGTTGTGGCACCAGGTGAAATTTGTCCCCACCTGGACCATTCCTAGCCTTATCTTCTTCAGCTTCACAGTACTTCAATGAAAATAATGTACTCTTCTGGAGACTGAAGTTTTTCCCATTTCTGTTCTTACTTGTTCTGTGGTTTGAGTCAAGGTACTTACTACCTGTGGAGCAGTCTCACGAGCTATATTGCCTGGCAACACTATAGTTAGGAGAAAACTGAAAAAGAATAATTACCAAATCACTGTTTTGGTTTTCCACATACTTTGATGACTCTTGGAAGTACCTCACTCAACTGCCTTTTGATTTGGGTGCTTACAGTAGGTCAAGTATAAGACAGCACAGTCAGAACACTGCAGCTATGTTCTCATAATTGTAAAGAGAAAGATTTACTTCTATTATGGAATCACCCACCTCTATATTAGAAAAATCTTATTTAATATAAATGAAAGGTCAAGGGTAAGTGGGCTGTAAGTGGATAAGTAAGTTTTGAATAAAACTGCCATCTAACTTCTGCAGTCTGTGAAATTCTTCTTTAAGTGAATAAATGTGTAGAGCAACTCTCTATTACATTGTTCAGCACTGAACACCAACCTGACACTTAGAATTAAATTAAGAGAAACAAAACTGGATACTTTGAGACTTGAGGGCTAATTATACTGCTAGAGCTAAAAGTGGATTTAAGCTCTTCCCTTATCCCACTTAAATCTAACTAGATATAATCTCTCCATTACTAAAGAGTAGAGGTGTGTGTGCAGAGGTAGAGGTTCCCCTTGATGTTCTTGGACAAGGAAATCTAATCCTTTTCCCTGACACACATGGTTGCAATAGAAACCGTTCCTCAACGGCCAGTCTGGTTTTAATCTGTTCTTTCTAGCAAGAGAGGATTTGCAGAGAATGTTAAGAGAGAGCAAAATTATCAGAACTTGACTATAAAATAAAAGTGTTGATGAGAAATCAAGTTTTAAACAAGTGTTCAAAACTGTAAGCACAAACATATGTAGACATACAATGAATGCTATTGGAACTACAAAAGTTTTTAATCTTTAGTATATTTAAAGTCTACTTTTAATACATTCATAATCTCATCTTACTAGAGTTCTTCAGCTTACCCAAAAGATAGCAATGGTAAAACCATGTCCTTAAGCACAGTTATGGGGAAATATGAAAAATTCATACATGAATTTTCAGTATAGCCAGATTTATCACCGTAAAATAGAAACTTCTGAAATGTTAACCACTTTGCATGGAAATATTTCAGAATTTCTGTTTAAAGATATGCTAACATGTAATCTTTCTCTGAAGTTTCATGGCTACCTTTATTAAAATAAATTAAGTGTCTGTATATTACTCTGCCCAGAAGAGTTTGAAAATGGTGTGGCTTTTTGGTCATTCTTTTCCAAAGGCCAAAATGTTATTGTGAAAGAGTTCAAAAACAGAACTGGTTCACTTTTTTTCCCAAGGACTGGGAATTGATGCATAATAGGTAGCAAAATTACTTTATTACTGAGCTACCTCCCCCAAAACATCTTTTTTTAAAATTTTGAGCAAAGATTCACTAAGTTGCCCAAGCTGGCCTGTGTATCCTTCTGCCTCACTTTCTAGAGTAGCTGAAATTATGACTGGTTTATTTTTACTGTATCTTTTCTTTGTTCTTTCACTTTGTTTACTATCAGCCTTGTCTTTTGGCTGTTAAAAGTAGCATGCCAATCTCTAATAGTAAGCTGTGCAATTTGTTAAAATCAAATTTAAATTTAAAAAAAGTAGTTACTCCATATTAGGTATCATCTAGATGCTGGGGCAAATGTAACAATTATAAAATCCCTAAATAATTATAAAAATTTGGCCCTTGTCCAAAAACAACCTAGATGGCTAAGACTCAAGAATCATATGACCATCACTATGGTGGGAACCACCATTAATTTCTAACAATGGCTTAGAATTTAATTTAAAAATCAAGATATTGATATAATCAGATTTGTGTTCAGGTAAATTTTCTTTAGTGGGTATATGCCGTGGAAGTATTACCCATGAAAATAAGATCAGTTATAGAACATGAGCCTCAGTAGCTAGAACTAGGAACTACTTAAGGACATAGTATGCCCCCAACAGCTTCCAATGCACCTGTCCATTGTTAAGTTTTCATGTTAAAATGTGGGTAACTAGAAATATAGGATGTTTAATCTTGCTAACTCCCAGGGTCATACAATCTAATTAAAATATTACTATAAAAATTGTGTCGCAATGCTTTGGTTTGTATTAAAGGCGGCACTGATTAAAAACTTATAATGTTTGATAAAAATTTACAATGAATATCACATCTCCCTTCCCCTGGCAAGGTCTTTGGGCTTCAATAAATATTCTTTGGGTTCTCACATATCTCTTGGCTAATTTACTTTCATTAACTTACCAGTTTTACTCCACAAACTCTTACTTGGCAGTTTCAAAGATTTCCTTGGATTCAATAACCATGTTTTAGTCCAAAGCCCCCCGCAAAACTGCAGACTCATGTATCTATCTAAAAGCAATCATATAAAAAAAAATAAAAGGAATCATATTTGGAAGTAAAACAGGAACCTCAGATTTAATAAACAAAATGATGCACTTTACTGATGAATGAAATTTGATTTCCTTAGTTTCTCCCACCCCTTCATCCCTGTAATTAATTACTCTTTACTTCTAGATATACCAGTTATGCTTAGCTTCATCAGTTCACTGTATATTTACAAGATATTTTGGTTTTATCAAGTTTTATCTTAATGAGGTAAACATCATCCCTGAATAAATATCTCTTGTACAATTTATTTTCCACCCCCCCCCCTTTTGTTTTTTCTAACATTTCCTAGTTGAATAAATATAACACACAAAGGAATTGTGAAAAGCCTTCCAGGATTATATGTAATTATTCACATATCTATTTTTACTGAAAGATTTGGGTGCAGTAAAAGAAGCAGGAGAGCACCATTAGCACTCCTATAATTTAAACAAATTTCTCCCACTAGGCACCATCACATTCTTCCTCAATCCTCCCTGGACCAGGAAGAAGCCTTTCAGTCCTAACTACCTATTCTTCCCAAGGTTGGTATTTGCTTTGGTAACACCTCATTAGTGTGGTTCGTTTATTTTTCTGCTACCTCCTAAGCTGCGCACTTCTTGGAGGCAAGATTCACGTCCTTCCTCGTACCTCCGTTCCGTGAACCATTCATGACCTTGTACCAGATAAAGTCTGCGGGCCCAACACATGGGTAGCCCACACGGGTCTCGAAAAGCCACTTTACGGACCTCTTAAGGAAATGGGAGCCCGCATCCTAGAGACAATTCTAAAAAGCTGCCTCTGGATTGCTAGCATCAGATAGGCTTCCCACTCCTAGGCGCCACTACTTCAACACCCAAAGAATGACCTTCCCCACAGAAACCTACACAAAATCCGGCAACTCAGAAAAGCCCAGACGCATGCCGTCGCAGACCACACCCCCACCGTAAAGCGCGTTTGCCTAACAGGATATGCGCATGCGCAACAAGCAAGCGGCGCAGCGAGACTGGCAGAGGCTCTCTTAATGACGTCATCCAGGAAACGCCAGCCGAGCCCTTCTCAAGATGGCGCTGCGCGCACTGAGGAAAACGCGGGGGTGCAGGGGCGTCATCCGGGCACTTCACAAAGGATCTGAAGTTGTTCCCTCTCCCCAGGTAACTGAAGCTGAGTCTTTTACCGCCGACTTATTCCGTTTGCTTCGTCTCAATTTCCTTTCCTTCTCCCATTTATCTATTTCTGCTTCTTCGGGAGACTACCGAAATGTCTTGCTCTTTAGGTCCACAGGGACGTGGGAACGTTGCAAAGATACGTAATGACGTAAGGTATACCTTGGAGGAACGTGCAATCAGATCACGTGGTTGCGAGCGCGGCTGTTGCTGGGCAACGTAAGAAGCCAATTTGTAAGAGACCAGAGACCTTGTGGTTCTGGGATTGCTTTCCCCGTGGTTCCTTTACTATTCTTATCATCTTTTCCCTAACAACCAGCCAGGGGGGCATGAAGAAATTAGGGAAGACATTTTAGAACTGAATGGTTTAGGTTAATGCAGCCTGAAGCCCTCCCTCTGGCAGTATGTGGTTCACCTTTCACAGGTTTGCACGATTCACCCTTCGACATAGTCTCTCCAGCAGGTTTTGTGAAAAAAACGACAGTTAGCTACCAGGTGTATCATCCTGTTACCATTTTTGTTGACCTGCCCAGAGAGTAACACACTCCTTCATCCCAGGTGTATTTGGGAATTGTACTTTACTAAACCATTTCCAAGTGCAAACTTAGTAGTAACCACTTGGACATATACTACTGATTGATGTTATACGCTACATATGAAGTATGTTTGCTCTGAGAACAAAGGAGAAATTTAGAACTGATTATTAGGTAATTTCCTGACTTAGATACTAATTTCATTAGTCTGTAGATGTGACATGAGGATGTTATTTGTAAATGGTGTATTGGAAAGAGCCCTAAATAGGAAGATAGCAAACGAGGTACAGGGCTTTGACTGCCACTTACTAGCTGTGTTACATGACAAGTCACAGTCTCTCTGGGTTTATTTTCCTTTTAAGCCGGATGAAGGAAGAGTTAGGACCGACTGACATATTGATAGTATGTTAAAGTATATGCTACCGGTACCAAGGCATTTTCAAGCTTTGGAAAACGCAGGGCTTCTGGACTATGAAAGCAAAATAAAGTCAGTGAGAATAAATAAAAACTAAAATTTAAGTTCAATTTGTTTTTCTAATCCTGTAAATTACTTAATTTTCTAAACTTTTATTTTCTTCATTAATATGAGCTCCTTAATGATAAAGGCAGTATACTGAAAAGCTCTTTGTAAGCAAATACATTTTCGTATGTTATCATAAATTTAGGTAGTGCTAGGTTAGAGCTGATTCCAGTTTAGATCATCAGCTACTCTTCTTAAAGTTTGTGGGTATGAGTCTTCTGAATCAGACTTAATTTTTATAAGCTAATAGCATGTTAAAGTATACACTGCCAGTACCAAGATGAGTAAGCCATGAACTACCCATTATTGCGAACTAAAGAAAAAAGAAACAAACAAACAAACTAGAGCCTACTAAAGACTGCCCAGGGAAGTTGAAGACACTAAATCATTACAATTACTAAAGAACAAAACTTAAACCTCTTCTGTTGTTTCAGTGGCATTTATGAATAGAATTACTCTTAAAATTAATCAACTCTTAGTCTAGGTTGCTTCAATATGTACATATTAGTATTTCCAAACCTGTAATTTAGCTTTAAGTAGATTTAGAATAAAATGTGATAGATATATAGTTTCATTATCTTAATGAATAGAGCGACTTGTTCTAATGGTGTTTGTAAATAGGAT
>NW_004524833.1:523334-546840 GCF_000260255.1 Octodon degus | reverse complement strand
CATCTTGTACAGCAATTAACCACTAGGAAGAATGTATGTAATGTGTTAATTATTGAAACTGTCCTACCAATTTGATTTGAAACTGTCTCATTGCTATTTGTGTATCAATAAAATTATGGGAAAAAATAAAAATAAATAAAAAATAAAAATAAGATCCAGTGTAAGAAAAAAAAAAAAAAAAAACTACAACTCTGGTTAAGAGCCATAAAAGACATGTGTTAGGCTGGGTGTGGTGGTGCATGCCTGTAATCACAGTACTTGGGAGGCCGAGGCAGAAGGATTGCTGTGAGATTGAGGCTGATCTGGGCTACAAAGTGAGTTCAATGTCAGCCTAACTACACAGTGAGAACTTGTCTCAAAAAGGCCAAAAAAGAAAAAAGAAAGAAAGAAAAACATGTTATTAAGTCTAAAACAACCATAACTAAAGCATGAAGGGTCAGAATAAGCCAACAAGGCTGTAGAGTCAGGAAAACTATTGGATTGTGTTCATTGTAAGCAGAATAATAATCTGGAAGTTTAAAAGACTATGATGATTAATAAATATTGATTATATACATAAAAAAATAAAATGTGAAGTTATTTTTTCATGATTTGCAAAACTACATATACTTTCAGTCATAAAAAGTGATGTTTTGAAAGACTAATGCAGTCCTTTGAAAGACAGAGAAAAAATTGTATTTATGGTGTGGTTACAATATTATGTTTACATATAAATATTATTATTATAGAAAAAAAGACTAGAAGGAAGCAACAATTCTTTTTTGTTGTTTTGGTCTTCCTAAAGAGTGGATTTAAAAATTTTTGCATTTTCTTTTAAGTATTATATTTCACGTGTTTTAAATTGAAGATGTATCACTTTTACAACCCCCCAAAATTTGAAAACATAAATCTTCATACAAATCTGTAGTTATTAATAATTTTCATGTATTTTAGGTTTCTGAGAGAAATACTTGTCTTACAGTGCTGTTATTAAAATGGCCTTAGAAAAGGACTACTAAAAATTTATGGGCATTTTTCCTGTGTGTATCTTCTTTTTCTCTTGAAAAGCTGCCTTTGAAGTCAAAAGGATTTTGTGAGCAGATGCAGAAATATGTGAAGGAAGAATTGGATTCTTAAACCAGATGCATTAGACATTTTTATGATATCTCATAGCCTTTGTAGAAAACAAAGGAATATTTTGCCAAAGTATAATAGAAATAAATGTATGAGCACATGGATGGTTTTATCAAAAATCAAGAAGTAGCTAAGTTTCTTGTTGGTTTTGGCTGTGCACTTATCCCCTGAAGTGGGAAGCATACATAAATAAGCCTTACGAGTGGTTTGTAAGGACTGTAATTAATGAGTATTGAGGTTTCTAAGTTGTTTTAGTGTTTGGGAAAAGTTTTAGAAACTGTATCATGGGTGAAAAACTTAGCATTAGTAAACTTTATCCCAAATAGGCTTTTGTTCAAGGCTAGATGTAAACTCATGTTCGAAGTAGGAAGAATGAGGCTGGGGGTGTAGCTCACTTACTTAGCATGTGAGAAACTAACTTTATACTTGGTGTAAAATTATAAGAGACCAGAGACCTGAAAATATGTGTGGGCGTGTGAGTGTCTGTGTATGTGTGTAATAACACTGTATCACATGATACCAATTGTAAGATGTCAACAATTTATATGAAAAAGGTTTATTTTGCCAGGTGTGGCTTGACAGCAAACTGTTGAAATCTAACAGGAGAGTAGTCACAGAGTCAGCACTGAAATTCTGACATGTTATGTTTAAATGCTGATGGTATTAGGTAAATTTAAGCCTGTCATCATTGGCCAAACACAGAATCTGTACTTCTTTAAGCACTAATTCATGATTGTTTCATGCAGAAAGTAAAATGTTGATGGTTAGTTAATGTCTGCAAGATTATTTATCGTCATTAAGTTTAAGTGTAAAATGTCCACAATTTAATGCAGTTCTTCAGCTTGGTTCATTATTAGCCATCTTTAACTTAGGTTTGGACAATATTAGTGTGCTATTTCTGCTGTTAGCAATCATTAAATGTATCCACTATTTGAGAGAATAGTATTTACCAAAAAATAGATACTGTATTATGTATTTAGTTCTCACTATAAGACTTTTTATGATTTTTAAAATAACATTCTGATTTTCAAATTTGCAGCATTCATGCAGAGAATTATTGTATCTTCCTCACCAAACTTTGTCTTTAATACTCATAATACAACTATCAAAAACACAAAGTTAATATTAGTACAGTACTATTAATTTAGTTAAAGGCCTAATTAAAATTTCACCAGTTTTTCTACTAGTCATTTTTCTGGTTAAGGATACAGACCAAGATCACACGTGACATTTGTGTGCCATGGATTCCAAACCTGTAACACCCTCTCAGGGTGTTATAGATTTTTTATGACCTTGGTATTTGTGAGAAATACTGGTCAGTTATGTTGTGAAATGTCTCTAAATTTTTTTCCAAGGATTTGTCATTATTAGACTGAGCTTATGGATTTTTACAAGAATACACAAAGAGATGTTCATAACAAGGCTTTAAAGCAATTATTAGTACGTTATTTTAAACATTAGGAAACCGACTTTAGTTAAATAATTTACCCAGTATCACACAATGAATGGTGGGGTCAGGATAGTAAAATTTACTGTGGGCATTTCATTCCTTATTTTGTAATTAGTGTTCTTAGTTGTAGGATTCTGTGATCCTAATGACATTCAATTGGGGTAGTGTTCACAGTGACTTTTCTCTTAGCATCAGTTTTCTCCTTGAAAATGTGCAACATGAGCTCATCATCATGAAAAGCGCTCTGGGGCTCCTGTAGCCAATTGAAAGTTTTGCTAGTTGGTACTTCCAGGTTGATCAGGTAGTTTGTCTCTGAGCTTTTCTTAAATTTGTACAGGAAGGTGTTGAGTGAATCCACTCTATAGCTCCTTTTAATCTCAGTCAACAAGTTCATTCGTTAAAAATAGTCTCTAGGGGTCGGGGAGATGGCACAGTAGAATAAGCACTTGCCTGGCAAGTGCAAGGGTACGAGTTCAATCCCCGGTTCTGGAAAAAAAAAAAAAAAAAGTCTCTAGTTGATTGCCTATGTGAAATTGACTGAATTTAGATAACTGCTGGCTAGTATTTCAATTGTTTGAAAAGTATCTGAGCAACTAATGAAAATTTCTGATAGCAACTGCTGAAAGTAAGAAAAAGAACACTAGATAAATGCTGAGTATTTATACTGGCAGCCCTTAAGGGTTTAGCCACAGCCAGGAGTTGCCAGAGGGTGATACTGCTGACCCCTTCACTCTTTCTTAGTATAATTACATAACTACAAGTTACAGAAAAATTATCTAAGGATATAGATATAGATGTAGATATTAATGTGTAGACAAATAGGGTGAAACCTTGTATTGGAACTAACTTGTTCTGAAAGGGTTCCACAAAACAAGCAAACATTTCTAATAAATTTTAATGATAACTGAGCAGTCTCTTTCAATAGTAGAGCTAAGTGATAGTGGATGTCACAGAATTGCAACTGAGCCAATGCTCCTCTCTTCCTTTCTCTTTTTATCACTGTGAGATTGTGGGTGATCATCTCCCCACAGCATAAGGTTATGGAGATATCCTCTGCAGAGAAGCAGGAGAAGAACAAGGCAGAGGAATCCCTCAGTTCATATGAGATTTGGTAGATCTGTAAGATATGAGAAACAATGCAAAAATTCTAGAAAAGTACAACCTGAATAAGATTGTAGCAGTGTGAGTGAGAATCTGTTTAATGACAATGCAGGGTCACATTTCTGGGAAAAGCAGACATCATTAGATAGTTCCTGTTACAGCTTTACATAAAGCAAAAAGATTTCAATGACCCAATGGAGACCAGTATTTCCATTAGTGATAATGAAAGTCATCCTAGAAATAACTCATTTCTCTTGTCTTTCTCAGACTAACTGTGAAGATTTTCAGAGGTAAATGCAGATTAATTTATTTTTCTTTATTTTTTCATTTTCTTTATTATTTTGTACATTTCTGCATTATAATCATTTATATTAATATATTTGGGCTGTGAAACAAGTCATCCATTGTTTCTATTATTTCTTACAGGGAGTTGTTTTTATATATATACAAGTGTTGATAAGCATGTTTCTTGAATGAGATATGCTCATATACCAAGATGTATACTTACATTTGTATATGTACATTTATTTCTATAAATCTTGCAGGAAGGATCTAAAATTTAGATAAGGCCTACTGTGCTTGGACTCCTCATGCTATATGTAGTGTGTACTTCTTCCAATATGTCTGGAAGTATTATTTTATGGATTTTATAAAAGAAGAAACCCAAGAGCTCCAGGATTCAAACCCTTTTTTGCTTGTGCTTTTCCTCACTGATCAGCAATAATCTCTTGTCAAATGAAGTTTTACATAAATACATGTTAGATAAAGCAGATAACTATATAGCTTCCCTAGTATAAGGAGTACAGCATTATCTAGAACCCTGCTTGTTTGAGCCTTCTCTATCCCAACCCCCTACCACAAACAAGAACCTCGGAGATAGTGCTCTACAATCATGCCTTTCTTAAGATGTAGCTTGAAAAATACTTCAGCTTCTTTAGCCAACAGTGTTGCCTTTCTCAAAATGTAGTTTTTTTTTTAAAAAAAAACTGGCTTTCTTAAACATCAAAGTGAGTTTATTTATCAAGATCACATGTGATGAGTAGATTATTTTTAGGGAGTTACCCCATGAATAAGTGATTTGGTAGTGTTTACATTAATATGTGTATATTTTATGACTAAAGGAAAATATTTTGGGTTTATGTTAAGTATATAAGTACGTGAAACAGTGGAAATATTTTGTCTTTCCTTTTTATTTTTCCACAGTGTATTTCTACATAAATATACTGATCTTTGTGCACAAAGGTGATTCTGCAGATCCACACTAAGCTATTCTGTCCTGGCTATTAGCCTCTCACAAAGAATACCCATGCCAGTTCTTTTCTTGCTTCTATTCTACCACCACTGCTCAGAAATTTAGGAGTTTCCCTTCTAAAGAAGAAGTGTGAGGCCTAAGTCTTCCTCCTGAATTTCCAAAAGAAAATTTTCTCATTTAGGGTGGAAGTTGTTCTGCCGTAGTGTGAGACACTAACAGCAGAGACACTGTTTATAGGCACAGAGATGACACAATGATACTAGTTTGATATAATTCTACTCAGGAATTTATAATATTACTTGTATATAATTTCTAAGTAATAGGTTATCTTTTATTGCCAATGGGAACATAAAACTTTTTTTCAACCTCCTTGCTTACTGAGCAAGACCAACCTATATTTATTTATATTGTGGTGCATCCCCCTTATCTGAGTACTGTTTGTCCTCTAATCATTTACCAGAGTTCATCTATATCTCTTTTTACTTGACACCCAGTCTTCCTTGTTTCTGGAGCTACTTCCACATTTTCAGTTGAATGTACTTCTTGTTCACCTAAACTGCCTTTTTGACTGTCCTCTGTCTCCTAAAAGGCAGAATTAAGTCAATTTGATTTCTAACCTATAAAGATTCCCATAGCTACCACTTCTTTATCCCTTGCTGTCTCTCAGGATGTCAGCTAGCATTCAAGGACAAGAGAACTTGTTGGTCTCTCAGTGTACCCAGGGGAGTAATGGCCATAGGAATGAGGACAAGATAGAAAAGAAGACAAGAGCTAGATTCAGATGGTGGCATGTTTGCCTGACTGGCAAAAGACCCCAAGAAAAACAGTAGAGACATATATTAATACCTTTGCAAAGTTAGTATCATGAGATGCAAGGTTTCCCAGTGGCTAATAGCTGAAACTGTCCAGGCAGGATGCTTTTTTCACAGCTGAGGTAGCTAGATTGCTTGAGGCACTGTGGCTGTGTTCCACCCTCATACACATGACCAGTTTCCAGCTTCAGCTGCTTCTAACATGGGAAAGTCTGTTTCTCCTTTACTTTCCCATCCTCTTATTCTGACAATGGCCTGCCTCCAGGGTTGACAGCTCCACTGAGGTGAATAACGTGGGTGGTTGGACTTACAAACAAAATAATGAATCTCATAAATGTTTGCAAATGAAATATATTTCTTTCATTAATAATATCCTAAATCTAATGCAGCACTTTGTACTTTCCGAAATATTTCACATATTCTCATTAAGTATCATAAAGAGTTTCACTGTTTAGCCACCTAAATATTTACTCAGTGATTATACTCTCTGTGTTCTCTCTTTCTTGTTTCTGCCAATTCTGTAATTTTTTTTTTAATTTGCTGCAAAGCTTTATTTCAGAGAAGCTCTCAGTCCTTCTTAGCAGCTGCCTTCCTCATGCCAACCAGCACATTGCTTAGCTTCTCCCACTTCCTCTTGGCAGGAGGATGTGCATCCCCACCCTTTTCTTGAGGAACTTGAGGGCATGTTTGTCCTTGGACACCTTGAGCAGCTCCATGGCATGCCTGGGGGTAAAGCCGCACACCTCCCCTATCATGTCCCTCACAAACTTGGTGTGTTTGGTGAGGCGTCTGCTATGGCAGGGCGGCCGTGCTTCAGTTTGTTCACATTCTTACTCACTTTGTGTCCCTTGTTGAAGCCCAGAGCCATGGGATAGTAGAGGGCCATGGCTACTGTTCTTCAGTGGTTGCTGTGGTGGAAGGCCAATTTTGTAATATTGAGTTATCATTTAAGTAAATAAGTGCCAGTGTTCTTTTGAGTTTTACCTCACTGGGGATTATCTTTTTTTGGTGTTAAAAGTAGTTCAATGTTTAATTCAGTTTTGGTCTTATAGGACTTTGGTCATTTTACTTTGGTAATTTTTTTTTTTTTAAGAGCCAGGGCTTGAACTCAGGCCCTTGCACTTCCCGGGCAAGTGCTTATTCTACTGAGCCATCTCCCCAGCCCCTACTTTGGTAATTTAGTAAAATATGATGGTAATGGGTGGGTGTGATAATAGCAAACATTTGTAGTGTGCTTATCATGTGCCAAGCACAAATTTAATATGCATTAGTTCATGAAATCCCTGCAACTTGATGAGATAGTTGTTTTTATTAGCCCTAATTTTTAGGTAAGGATACTGGAAAGGGAAATGATTCCCTTGAGATCATATAGCTGACAAGAATCAGACCCCAAATGTAAACCTACGTAGCCTGACTTCAAGCTCTGTGAACTAACTATAATAAAGTGGTGGCAAATTTCAATACAAATTGCGTATGTTATTTTTCCAATAATTGCCTTGCAAATTTTAAATCTTTTCCTTGAAAGCCACTTATATATCTTGCCATGGTGACATACAGAGTAGAATGTATAAATCATCCTTTGATGTTGCAGTTCTTATGGTCTTCTTTGGCTGGATGAATTATGAGAAATGTACGAAGCTGTTTTATGACTTTATCTCAGTGTCTTTACAGTGTTTGGCTACTGAAACTAAGACTACCTTGGATAAAATAAAAGCTTATATTTGATACATGTGTCCCATGATACATGTAAGAAGTTCTATGTATATCTTCTGTAGCTGAAAAGTCAACCTGGACAGAGCCCTTAGTCAGAAGGGGCGTGGCGAGTGCTTAAGCTGATGGCTGACCAGGGGTCACTATCTAAAGTCTACTTGCAAAAAGGCCCAAGTGCTTTTTTCAATATTTAGCAGAATTACTAAGTGAGAAGGGGGGAAGAGATAAAAGTAGTTAATGTCTTAGGCCATTTCTGCAAGAGGTAAGAATTTTATTGTAAAGGGTTCTCATTTAAAGGAGTTGCTAATGAAGTCTAGGATTCACTACTTCTAGGGTATTACGGTGAGTGATGCCTGGTCAGTACATTAGTTAGGATGTGGATAAAGTTTTAAAATTAATACGCTGATAATAGTTGATTTTTTTTGTATCAGAAAAGAGCTTCCTCATCTTTTCATTTTATGCCTCATGAACAGAAATTATTTGGACCATTTACATTATATTTACTCAGCCCTGCTCTGTATTCCCAGTATTACTTTGAACCCTGCTTGGAAGGAGGAGAGTAGTGAAGGTAAATAGATGTTACTGAAATTCCTGATTTTGGTTCCCGTCTTCCCGTAGGGAAATTGTCAAAGCAACCTGTTCAAAAACGTGTTGGGGGCCGGGGAGATAGCTCAGCAGTATAAATGCCTGCCTGGCAGGCGCAAGGTCCTAAGTTTAATCTCCAGTATTGGGAAAAAAAACCTTGTTGGAAAAGAAACTTACCTCTTGAATTAGAAGTAATTATATACTAGAAGGGTAGAGCCACATCTAAGATATCAATTGTTAAAGCATCTCTCTAGTGATTTGCTGTCATACATAAATCCTTGGCTTTGTATTTTATGAAACTTCACAATTTGCTCAGTTGTTTAATTTACTGTGTGTGTGTGTGTGTGTGTGTGTGTGTGTGTGTGTGTGTCTTGAGTGATGCGATTACAGATGTATGCCACCATGGCCAGTTCCTTTTCTTTTCTTCTTTTCTTTTCTTTTCTTTTCTTTTCTTTTCTTTTCTTTCTTTCTTTCTTTCTTTTGGCCAGCACAGCCTGCCCTGAGCATGGAGCTGGCAGGGCATGTGGTGCCAGGGATCAAACTGCAGTCCCCAGTATCTGCCTAAGCTTGCTTAATGAGGCACTTTAGACAACTGAGTTATCTAACTGGCTCTCATTTTATCTTCTTAAAGTTTTATCTCATTTCATAGATCTTTCTTTTTATCCTCATCTGTATTTCTCCACCCTTTCAAAACAAAAATATGGGGACCGGGAAGAGGCTCAGTACAATAAGTGCTTCCCTGGCAAGCGCGAGGGCCTGAGTTTAATCCCCGGTTCTGCCAAAAGAATAAAAAATAAATAAATAAAAACAAAAATATGTACAGCTTTTGCATATCATATTTACATGAAATGATTTAAAACAAATATCAAAATTCATACAAATTTTCAGGAAAATTTTTTTCTGAAGCTAGAGATAACTAGGCCCCTTTAAAATGTCATAGGTTGTTGTATCATAAAAATAAATGCAACTTTCTTTTTTTTAAATAATTTTATTGAGAAAAAAATACCAATGAAACAGTTTTACAACCTATTACTGGCATATTTTTAATAATTAATACATTGCATATTGTTGTCTTAGTGGTTATTCATTGTACAAGATGCAGTCATGATATCCTGTCTCAAACACTATTCTAACAAATCGCTCTATTTATTGAATTAAGACAGTGGAGCTGTACATCTGTCCTATCTATTTTGAGTATACAGATACAAAAGGGTCACTCATTTCTATCCCACTTTTTCATTAGTTTTGTCAGAGGAGGGCATTCCATTGTCATTTGTATACTGTAGGTGCTTGAATTCAGCAGAATCTCCCAATAGAGTCCAGTAGTCCATAAGAGTAGTGGGTTTTCCGTAAGAATGGCAATGTCCAAAGTTGTTGACTTGAGCCTTTTACAGCTCAGCATATTAATATGGCTTTACTTTTTGTACTTTGTTTTCATACTTTTCTGCTGGATGGTTAAGACCAAGATAAAGCAAGACCTATATAACAAGAACTGTAACTTTTGTATCTGATAAGGTTAGTCAAATCCCCTCAGGATTTAACCTGAAAGCCTATACCACAGTTTGTAGATCCTTTGTGAGTGTCAGCCATGTGGATGAATCATGGCCATTGCTTGACCAATTTGCTCTGTGAAAGCCTGAGAGAATGTTTGCTCTCCGTGTGACTCTCCTTAGGCACACGCTGCATCATGGATCACATTCCTCTGTGGCCCCATAATCTCCTTGATCAGAAAATTTGGGACACAACTGAGTTACATAATGTTACAATATAGGTTCTACTATGTCCTGAGTCTTCACTGACCTTGAAAGGCTAGGGCCAAAATGCTGGCTGTCCTTGCAACCCTTCTTTTTCTCTGATTTTTGGTCTGCAAACTTCAGTTGTTAACCCTCCAGAAGAGAAGCTTATTTTTATCCTACAACATATGCAGTGGCGGTTAACCTCACTATCTGTCTGAATATCAAACATCTTAGGCATAACATGGAACAGATATTTTTCCATCAAATATTGATATGTTAAACTTTAAGTCCCTGCAGAACATAAAGACAAAAATTTAAAAATAATAAAAAAAAAATTAAATTCAGCTTTCTTTACATGTTGTCTGTGTACAGGCATTGGCTTCAAGATAGATTGAAGTGCATGCTCTTCTTTTTTAGAAGTCTTTTTGATTCTAGCTGGGAACAGGTCAGCATACCTTTACTCACTGGTGTGGCTGTTGGCCACCAGCCAGCAGGATGACCTCACCAGGCAGTGCATTTCCAGAGGACAACATCAGCTGACAAAGACCGGAAAGAGTCTTCTGATACACCTACGTGTGTGTGTGAGATATACGGTTGGTTAAGTCTTTCCAAATAATTATTGTCTTAAAAATTTCAGTCAGTATTTAAGCAGTGAATAAATTCACTGAAAAACTAATGAGGTAACACATGACAAAATGCATGACTTTGACATTAAGCATATTGCTAAATATGTCATGCATTTTGGTATATATTCTGATATATATACTAATCACAAAAGATAATCAAAGATTATTAATAGAGTTAATGTAATATTTCCCAAAGTATTTAGTGTTCACATGTGATTGAAAGATATTACAAATTAAAACTAGTTGTTACAGTCACCAGTAATTATATGGGGTTTACAGTGAAGTCTGTTTCCTCAGTATATACAAAAGTATAGATATATTTGGATTTAAAGGAAAAGATTTTACTCTGAATGTAGTTTTACCTCATAAGTTATCTAGTTTCATAAATATGCCCTTTATGTATATGGTGGCTGATACTGTATTTTTTTCTATTGTAATAAATGCTTGACTTTCTTCACTAAATGTAGATTTATTTTAAAAAACACCTCATTTATTATGATATTTCCCTTTTCTGTTCAATTTTCCATTTGTGTTTCCTTTAAATTTTTCTTTTTTTTTTTTTTTTTTATTTGGCACAGGGTCTACAGGGTCTCACTATGTAAATTGGAACTATAGTGATCCTCCTGTTTTCAGCCTCCTAAGAGCTAGGATTACAAGGCACGCAGCACAACACCCAGTCTCAATTGCAGTCTCTACCTGCCTGGGCACTCTGCCTAAGCAGGCGCTTTAGTCCACTGAGCTATGTAGCTGGCCCTCATTTGTGGTTCCTTTAAAGCAACTTGCCAAGTGATACCTAATACCTTCACTCTTTAGTTTTCGGTGTGCTCTGTATCCACATACAAAACAATCTGAAGTTTTGCTGTACTATTTGTTACATGATGTAGATAATAAGATCATATATAAGCTTTCCTTTTCTTGTACCATGATCAATTTAAGGAATGTGATGCAAGGAGATTTTATTATTTACATGAGCAGGATATTGCAAAGAATTTATATTGTCTTTTTTAACAATGAATTTGGGTAGTTGGTCAAAAAAGCTTTGTATATAAAATTTGCTTATTAAAATCTGATTATTAATCTTATCATCTATATGTTTAATAGAGTCTTAAATCAACCTCGCATAATCACAGAACTATAATGGAGTATGACGTCTGTTAGAAGGGGATTATTGGTTGTAACATCTGACAACTCTGTATCTTAGTCTATTGGGACCGCTACAAAAAATACCACAGATGGAGTAGCGTAATCAATAGGTATTTGTATTGCCGGCAAGATAGCTTAGTTATCTAAAGCACCTGCTTAGGCAAGCTTAGGCAAAGCAGAGGGTCTGCAGTTCAATACCTGGCACCACATGCTGTGCCAGCCCCGCCCCCAGGGCAGGCTGGGCTGGCCACAAAGAAACAAAACAAAAACAATAGGTATTTGTTTTTCATGGTTCTAGAAGCTGGAAGTTCAAAATTAAGGTGCTTGTAAATTCCATGTTTAGGGTAGGGATCCTTCCTACTTCGCAGAGCTTTTTAGCTTATAACCTCGTATTTAGTTCTATAGCATAAGGACTATCTGGAGTCTCTTTTGTGAGGGCACTAATCTTATTCAATAGGGCCCCCACTCACAACCCAGGTACTTCCCAAAGGTGCCACAATGTGATCCAAGAACTATCACATTGGGAATAAGTTTTAACATGAGTTTGGGAGAGCACAGACATCATCTAGTTTGGGCTGTAACTTAAGGGGCCAGACATTTTGTAAAATCCAGGATCAGCTATTCCCATAAATCTTTAAAACATTTTGGAAATTCCAGTGTTTCAGCATCTACATAGCATCTAACAGACTTTTTTTGCATTCTAAAATGAAACAAAAATTCTTTAGCAGACCATATGTCCTTAATTTTGATGGGAATGTATTAACATATCTATGACTCAAGTAGAGACACAACTCTTCCTCTTTTTTTTCCTAGCCTTCAGGTTTTGGTCAGGTTTCTAAGTACCAATCTTCAGTCACATTCCCACCTTTAGATCTAGGATCAGCTTCCATGACCACATGTTAGGAGCCGAGAGGGACAAGGTTCAAGAAACAACAAAGCCATCAGCGGTCATTCTCTGCCAAATAGTACTCGAGTATGCACCTTCTACAGGGAGATCGAGAGAAGTGTGTGATATAAGGAAATAATTTCTTTTTAAATCAGAGTCCTTTAAACCTTCCTTGCCTCCATCCCTGGAGTTGAAGAATTCAAAAGGCAGAAGTAGGGGAAGAATCATTCTAGATCTAAAGATGCCACTGGAATTTGAAAGAAGAATAACTAGCAAGATAGTGGTATGGTGAGAGGAAGAATATAATTGTTGATTAAAGTTTATAATTGGTGTATCATTAATGATATTGATAGTGGTAGGCTTATTAAACTACCTATAGTGAGTTAAGAGGTATGAAAGTAAAGACTGTTCTTTTGAACACTGAGGAGTAAGGGTCAAAGGTTTACATGGGCTTTAGCATGTGAACATTTTGACACTTGGGTCTTTTAGGATGGAAGAAATTGAAGCATGTTTATAAAAGCCAGAAAACTTGAAGACAGCTGAAAGAAATGGAAGAAATGTAATCCAGAGCAAATGCTTTAAACAGTAGGAGAGACAGATCAACTCTGAGACTCAGAGTAAGATAGAGATGGGTGGGTTAGATGGGTTTGCTTCTATAACAGTGGCACAAGAAATGGAGCGACTTCAAGACCTGTTGGCAAACATATTTCCTGAGGCTTGAGTTTGAAGGAGATGGTATAGGTTAGTGGGTGAATGTATGGGCTCTGCAGTCAGTGTCTACATTCAAATTCAAGTGCTTTCATTAATAATCAGATACTAGAAGTTGGAGGCCTTGAACAAGTTGCCAAATTTTGTGTACTTCATTGTTGTCTTCACATTAAAATGAAAAGGAGTATAGAGTTAGAACCCTGAGTTCTATAGCGTGCCTGCCAGGATTTGGAGCTAGTAGAGCTCCACTAATCATTAGCAGCGGAACCTTGTTCCCGTCAACTTTTGATGTACCTTAATTTTTTCATCTATGAAATGGAGACTAATATTTACCTTGCAGCGTTAATGTAAAGGTTAACTGGGTTAATATTTTTTGGAATCTAAACTAGTATCAAGCACATTACATATAATAATCTTTAAAGGGTCTGATAAACAGCCTGAATGAATTAAAAATGAGTAAGTTAAATTTTTAAGCAGATTTTTCATTGTTTTGAGATTTTTTGCCAACAGTGTTTAGTAAGTAAAGTACCTGTGTGTAGAAGGAGCTCTAACTTTTCTTTTTCTTGTATTAGTACATATTTATAGTACATGATGTTGAACTGATTGTTGGGAATTGGGACATAAACAGTATAGCTTGTTTCTTTTATTTTAGTCTCTCCACCCTTTGCATCCACCTACCATTCCCTCTACTTCTTAAATCCCTCCTCTTCATTTTTATTCCTGTTGCTATTATTATTCTTAGCTCATGTTGATAGCAGTAAGGTTAGTAGATTCCTGTACCTGGTATATCATACTTCTACTTATTTTCTCTTTCCTTATACTTGTCTCCTGGACCCCTTCTCATTTGCAATAGGTCCACCCTCTCGTTTCCTTCTTTCTATTCTTTATTATTCTTTTTGTGCACTGGCTTACGCAAATCAGAGGTACTATGTAGTATTTAAGCTTATGTGACTGGTTTATTTCACTCAACAACATATTTTCTGATGCATTTATTTTCCTACACATGTCTCAAAGGTACCCTTCTTTATTGATAGATAGTATTCCATTGTTTATAGTATCACATTTTCTTTATCCATCCATCTGTTGATGGGTAAACCATGTGCTTCCAGGATTTAGCTATTATTAATTGTCCCATAAACATTGGTAGGCATGTCTCTCTGTAGTATATCTTTAGTGCTTTAGGAAAAAATCCTAGAAAGTGAATAGCTGGGTCACATGGAATTTCTAATTTTAGTTCTTTGAAGTTTCCATACTGGTTGTACTAGTTTGCATTCCCAGTGCAAACAGTGTAAGAGGGTACCTTTTTCACCACAGCCATGCCAGCATTTGGTGTTCTTTGACTTCTTAAAAATTGCTATTGTTTTTTGTGTAATTTTAGTGTTTTAATTTGCATTTCTCTAATGGTCAGAGAGGTTGAATACTTTTTCATATATTTGTTGACCATTTCTACCTCTTAGATGTTTCTGTCCATTTCACTTGCCCATTTCTTGATTTTTTTTTTATTTTAGGTGGTCTAATTTTTTTTAGTCCTTTATATATTTTAGATATTAGCTCTCTGTCAGAGGGGTAGCTGTCAAATATTTTTCCCATTCTGTAGGTTGTCTTTTTCACTGTACTAATTGCTTCCTATGCTATGTAGAATATTCTTAATTTGTTGTAATTACATTTGTTGATTCTTCGTATTGTTTCTTGCGTAATTGAGGTTCTATATAAAAATTCCTTCCTGTACGTGACTTCAAGTGTTTTGCCTATTTTGTCTTCCAGTAAGTTCAGTTTTTTTGTTCTAATGTTTAGATTTCATTTTAATACATGATGGCAGCTATGGTCTTGCTTCAGTTTTCTACAAATAGATATCCACTTTTGCCAAGAGCTCTCTAGCTTTGGTCCAGGATTAGAGTTTTGCTTTGCTATTGATACACTATGGCAAAGGAAACTGAAAGCATAGTGCCTGTGATTGACCCATTGAGCTGTGCTGGGTAGGGAAATGAGGGGACAGATAGGGAGTGCTACAATAGGAAATTAGGAGATCTGATTTCTAAACACATTTAAAAAATAAATAGTGGGAATAAAAGTATAAAAGCATTGAAAAGTGAAACTAGAATATTGGCATTTTTCATGTCTAAAATGGAAAAATTCTATGTGATGATAAGATTCTGGGGAATGAACTGGGAATAAATGGTCATCGTGGAAGAAATTAACAAATGTATTGAATATTACTGTGTTAAGTGGGTCATATACTTGATAACAGAATAGTCTTAAATAATGGAAATTGGAGTAGAAAGATAACCTGGTTCCTAAGCCTTTAATCAATTTAAGAAAATATCCAAGAGATGGGAAAATAGCAATAAAGGGTACCCAATATTTCCTAAACTATTAAAAGGCCTATTCATTTGAATATTGTTTTGATATGGTACCTGGTAAATTCTTTCCTCATTTCTATTTCAGGAAAGTTATTAAAAAGCATGAATACTTTATGTGTACATTCTTGTTGATGAAGTGTTTATTGAACATTTACTATATACTATAGATGTTGGGCCTACACTATTGAAGAACAGAGACAAAAATATATATTTCAGTAATAGAGACAGAAACAAGTAATTAAAGTATTTAGTGTGTTGGATGATAGTGATATGGAGAAAAAATAAAGCAAGGAGCAGAGATGGTACTATAGAAGAATATTGCAGTTTTAAAGCAGGAAGTCAGCAAAGCCTCCAAGAAGATAACTTTGGATGTCAGACCTGCAGATGGTAGGGATCTGCACATGGCAGGTGGCAGGAAGAAGAACATACATCTGGAAAAGGAGAGAAGCATGCTATGGAGGACCACCTGAATGCCTCTCCTTGAAAGAAGAGCAGTTATCTCCATTTTGACTACACCTGGTCCTATCTCCATGTATTGATATATACAAAGTTGGCTAAGACTTTTCCTTAACTCTTCCATTGGTTTTAAGCAGTAAAATTGGTTCAGGTGAGGTGCTGATATGTAGTCTTTGAAGTAAGGTGACAAGTCAGTGTCCCTACTCCATAGCTCCCCAAAACATGTGTAAGCTGGACAGGATGGAGCTGTACTGAGATAAAAAGCTATAACTTCCCCAGGCATAAACCATTACATATCAGAGCTGAAGCACTGACTGCAAAACTTTAGATACTATCTCAGATTGTGTTATGCAGATTACTCCTTTGACATTTCCTACTATCTGCATATTGCAGAGGTGATTTCAGGCCTCCTGCTTACCCCAGCTCATCACTCACCACAGTACTTTCTGCCGTTCTCATAGTCACTCATCCTTGAGCCACTCACTTCTTCACAAACTAATAAAACACAGGTTCAGCCCGGGATTGAGGCCTTCGTTCCAATTAGCCATCACCCTGGCTGGACCTAGGACACCCTTGGCTCCCCAAAACTATAAATATGCCTTAGTGTCTTTAGTTCTCACCAAGGGTTGTAGTGGAAGTGATAGCTTGGAATTAACTCACTAGATTTCCAGTAATTTTTCCATGGGATTTCAAATATAAACTTCTTGGACCACAATGAGGACTGGAAAGGGCTCTGTATAGAATACAAAAGTTGTGAGGTAGGGCCTAAACTTGAAACCAGCAAGGAAGCCACTATGACTGAAGGAAAGTATTTTTCTTTAATTAATAAATGCTGTACAGTAGTCCCCTGATGTCCTCTGGGAAATAGCTCTAGGACTTCCTACAGATACCAAAGATATCTTACACAGATGTTCAAGTCCTTTTCATAAAATGGCACAGTATTTGCATATAACCTACATATACAGTCTCATGTATTATAATTCGTCTCCAGGTTACTTACAATATCTGGTACCATGTGAATGTTATATAAATGGTTATTATACTTTTTAGTGAATAATAATACTGTGCATAGCAGTACAAAAATAATATTTAAAAAATATTTTCAACTCAATCTATAGATACAGAGAGCCAGCTGCACAGCACTTACTATATTTTAAACAGTTTTCTAAATATTTTGTAAATATTAATGTATTTAATACCTGCAGCAACCCTCTAAGATGGTTCAAATAAGGATCTGTAAAACAGATGTTACATAACTTGTCAAAGAAAAAAAGAAAAGCAACAAAATGCATACAGCTAAAAAGTGTGGGAAGTCAGGGTCCCAACTTTTGGTCATTTTTCCATTATGCTGCCCATTACAGTAATAGCACGTGAAGTCCAGTGGTTAGCTAGATTGTGAACATGGAAAGGTTGAGTATAAAGGCTGTAAAGCAATTGTAAAGACTTTGAGCATCACTGGGATTGAGTTAGGATGTTATTAGAAGACTTTATGTGGAGTAATGACAAGATGTGGTGCCTGTTTTAAAGCCTCACTATGGCTGCTGTGATAAAAACAGGGCATAGAAGAGTCAGAATAGAGACAGGAAGACCAAATAGGAGCCAATGCAAGATCTATGTAAAAGGAGATGGTGGCTTGGACTAGGGTGGGGGTGTGAAGAGAATTTAATGAGCAATCGCATTTGGGTTATTCACTTTAAGAGAAGTAGACTCAACAAGATTTTCAGATTACTTAAAGGTAGGGTGAAAGAAAGAGAAGAGTCATGTACAATGCTGAGTTACTTTGTCATCTCTGAGACATAGTATCAACTACCTACAACTTTGAGGATGAAAGGGGTTTTTTGGCTTATGGTTTATAGACATTTTAGTCCGTAGTTGGCTGGCTTCAAGGCAGGAGAGCATGGCGGAGGAGACTTGCTCATGGCACGGCAGGCAGGAAGCAGAGAGCCCTCAAGGTAGCGGGGAAGGAGCCATCCCCTTCCGGGCCATGCCGCCAGTGACATAGCTTCTTCAACCAGGCTTCTTCTCCCAAATCACAGTTAGCTGTAAACTTGTCAGTGGACTGATCCATGGATAAGTATCACCTCCTCATAATCCAGTCACCTCCCAGAAGACTCACGTGTGAGCACTGAGGCTTTAGGGAGACATCTGGATATAAGCCATAACAGCCTGAAAAGTATTTGATCAAGCTAAAGGGAGTTCACAGTATCACCACGCTGGCTGGTTAATTAATCTGATATTACTCAAGAGGACTCTCTCTAACATGAGACATTCCTGTTCCTTGGACAACATTGCTGGCCTAGGTGCAAGACCATCTCCCTTGGATAATTTTTTACAGTGTAAGGTTTCCCCAGTAGATCTATCTGTCTTTTCTGAGCTTCTACCCCTCAAGAGAAGGTATTCTCTCTTTAGTTTTACCAATGTGCCTAATTTCATTTCTCATTTCTAAGTCTTGATCTTAGAGAGCTCTTATACATTGGGGTGTGTGTGTGTGTGTCTGTGTGTGTCTGTGTGTGTGTGTGTGTCTGTGTGTGTGCATTTTATTGAAATGTGGGTCTGCTTCCTTATGAAATGTGTACATCTTTTATGAGAACTTTGTATACAATTGAATAAGTCTATAAACTTTAGTTAAGTGCCCCTACTTTAAGTACTTTATCTTGTAGAATGACGCATACAAAGTAGATGTACCTCTCTCACATTGTTCCCTTTCTTCTCACTACTACCTCCTCTGTACCACTCAGCACAGATAGGTAAGGCTCATGCTGGCCAATGCTGAAATTCAGCCTTTAGTAGGAGTGTGATAGTTGTATTGTAACTTAATTATAACCTAAGCATTTAGGTCTGTACCGCAGACACACATATGCATGCGCACGCGCGTGCACACACACACACACACACACACCTACATACATATATTTGGTTAAAATTTTGAAGGGAATAAAAGAAGAAAGAAAATATTTGCTGATGGGAATGAAAATAACTTTTCAAAATATAAAGAGTAACACCATCTGAACTTCACAGAAAGTATCATGACAATGTCAGTGATTGGAATTGATCTGATATTTGGCTTTTTCAACCAGAAGATGGGCTTGAATCAGATTACCACATCCATGGTTTTGTTTTGAAGGGTGGAGAGGGGAAACCAATTATTTATCTCTTTGTTCAAGGCCTTTTTTTCCCCCTCCCTGTACTATAGATCTCTGAAAAGCTAATAGAGGAGCCAGCCTTTCATATCCATTAAGGCTAGCCTTGGAAATGTTGAATTTGATCTCTTCCATTTGCCATCTGGATACAGTAGAGAAAGAACTATTCTGCTTTGGGTTGCTGGACACCATCCAGAAAATAATATGTCAGGGCATCAAAGGCTTGAGGCCCTTGGTCCAGTCTGTCTAATGATCACAGGCAGGGTCTGCTCTCCAGTTTGTAGTGTGTTTTACTTTTTGCAGTGGCAATATATATATCCAAGGAAAGTAGATCATAAGGATTACTGCCAACTTGCCAAAGCCAGGATACTTCTGTCACAGACTTCACAAAAGGACTACATTTTAATTGGGCAAAACTTGACTTCCAAATTAATCTCCCCTCATCTCAATCTGTCCCCTTTATTATGAATAAGACTTACGGAAAGATTTTAATTCATAGATTGTTTCATCTTCACCCAAGTCCCAAATTGAAAATTTCTGAGATTGACCTCATGTAAAATGGGATTCATAACCCTTTTTCTAAGTGGCCTCATATCTGGCCTGCTAATGCCCACACTGGCAACTTTCCAGGAATCTGACAGCTCCATCTCATTATTCACACCAACTGGAGCCAGTTGTGGCTAGGTTTCTTTTTTCTTTTCTTTTCTTTCTTTTTTTTTTTTTTTTTTCTGTTACTGTAAAATGTGGATAGGAAGAAACAGCGGTGGCATGTCATCTAGTCTCCTCTGGGATTGGGGAGGAGGCATGCATAATAGGACCGATAATATCAGGGAGCATATGGCTACATTTTAAGGTAGCTAAAGGCCATCTAAATCTAAGTTCTGATACAGCAGGCTTTGGTTTGAATCTTTACAGGATGTACTTAGAAATGAGTTTTTAGCTTCTGCAGCAGAAAAAAATTGTGGGTAATTGCTGCCTTGTCTCTTCAACTAAGATGGAACGACAGGCAGAGTTGTGAAATCCTAACCCTAAATCTTATTTTCCTTGTGAACAAGCAAGCTGTACCCTAAAGATTTGGGAGCATGGCCAGGGAAATAGCTCAGTAGAGTAAGTGCTTGCCTGGCAAGCGCAGGGTCCTGAGTTCAATCCTCAGTACAACAACAACAACAAAAAGATTTGGGAGCAGCTCCCAAATCTCCAAACCTTATCTGAGAAGCTGAGAAAGCTCTTAGTGAATTCTGGCCAGGCACTAAAAGAGCTTTGTACCTTGTTTATGTTCCATGGTAGGTCCAGAATTATTTTTTCTGCCCCCAACTGGTTCTGTCATCAGTACTCCCTACTTTTCATTAAGGGACTTTAATCTCAGAATCTTGTTCTTGTCTGCTTTAGATCTTCTGATACTGAGAAAAAGTACTTTTTCTAGATTAAGAAAAACAAAACAAAATATTTTCTGAACCATTAATTAATCCAAGCAGTGTTTCCCACTCTTAGGAGCACTGTCCCTTCTGAGTTTTGTGTATATACTTACAGCAAAGATTTGGCCACTCACATGGTTGGTTGATTGGTTGATTGGTTGGTTGGTTTTCATACCAGGGATTGAATTGGGGATTTTTTGGTCTAGCCTACATTTGTAGCCCTTTTTTCTTCTTTTTAAATTTTAAGACAGGGTCACTAAGTTTCTCTGCCTGCAATCAAGCTTGTCACTCTCTTGCTTCAGCTTCCCAGAGTGCTGGGATTACAGGAATGTACTGCCACATCCAGGTGAGGCTGTCTCTTTATGGCGTATTTTTGCCTGCTATGATATTCCCTCTCTGGGGAGAAGGAAGAAAGGAAGGAAGGAAGGAAGGAAGGAAGGAAGGAAGGAAGGAAGGAAGGAAGGAAGGAAGGAAGGAAAGAAAGAAATGCTAAGCTAAGATTGAAGTCACTACTGCAGTTACCTTCCGCACCCTACCATCTGCCACTGTTGTTACCCCTTGGTGCCTTGGCCACCATATTTGTAAAACGCAAATAACAGCAGTGCCTCTTTTACAGCTTTGTTGTAAGTAGGATAAGAGAAGAAAAGAATGTGGCAGAGTGCTCAATACATATGCATTCACCATTGTCATTCTTATTTGATATATTTTTGAATAAATGCCATAGTTTGGATCTTCAGTGTCCTATAAAGGCCCGTGCATTTTAGGAGGTGGGGCCTTGTTGGAAGAGTCCTGTGACTGGAGTGTGTCCTTAAAGGAGATGTGGGACCCTGGCTTCTTGCTCTCTTGCTGTTTTCCTCTTAGTGACCATGAAGGGAAGGCCTCTTCTCCACCACATTGCTGTGGCCATGTTGTCCTGTGCTGTGACAGACCCAAAGTCTGTGGGCTAAGTGACTATACACAGAGACCTCTGAAATCCTAAGGTTAAATTCAGTATTTTCTCTATTAAGTTGGTCACCTCAATATTTTGTCATAGTGCTAGAGATCTAATACATAAGGGGTAGTTGTTTTTACTTCATCCCAGTACCAAGCACTTTCATCCTTATGCAGTCCTCGGCTCTACCAGATGAGCGATAGAAGGGAACACTACTTTCATTATTAAGAGTGACTTGTATTTTTATGAAAGGGCATCATGAACTAGCAAGCAAGAAAGAGTGGAGCAAGGGGAAAATCCTTGAAATCACATTATGGTCTTTCTAGCTTTGAAGTAGTAGCAGAAGCCTACTGTGTTGGAAACAGTCAGAAAGCTCAGTTGCCCATGGCAAAGAAAGTCTGGAAGTACAGAGATTTCATTTTTTGTTTGATTTGTCTTACCAGTACCTGCCACAATTCCTGACCTTTCCCCATAGTGACCACATCTTCACTCTTTTTCCTGGACCTCAGTTTAATCCCTCATAAACTCCTGTGAATTAAAAAAAAGAAGTAAAAAAGGACTTTTTTATGTTCAATTTGTAAATTGATTTTTAAAATTAATTTTATTGAGAAACAGAGCAATGAGACAGTTTCAAAACAAGTCAGTAGGACAGTTACAATAATTAATATATTGCATATTGTTGTCTTCATACTGGTTATTCATAGTACAAGATGCACACATGATATCCTATTCAAACACTATTAGTACAAATCTTGCTTCTCATTGAATTAAGAGAAAGTAGCTGTATATCTATCCTAACTATTTTGTATATACAGATACGAAATGGTCCTTCATTTGTAACCCCTTTGTTTAGTTTGGTCAGACATGGGTATTCCATTGCCATTTAAATATTGTATTGCGTGAATTCAGCAAAATAATCCAACACAGTCCAGTAGTCCATAATAGTAATGGGTTATCCATAGGACTGACAGTGTCAGAAATTGTTGACTTTAGCCTTTCACAGCTCAGCATGTTATTATGGCTTTTTTTTTTCTTTTTTAATTTATTTATTTATTTCTCATTTTAACTTTTATTGGCTCATGTCTATAGCACATAGGGATTACAGTCATTGTGTTCTTCACACGGTGAAGTACACAGTCAAATCTTTCTTTTTTAGAAAAAAGTCAGAGAATCACTTTTTAACTCTACAATTTGATATTTAAACTCTTGTAGTATTAAACATATTTCATAGCTTTATTTTTATATTTTAAGAAAAGTATATGTGTAATTATTCACAGCTGCAGCAAGATTAGAGTAACTATTATTTTTTTTTACTTGTTATTATTTTCAACTTTTAAAAATTTTTTAAAGAAGAGTACAAGTTAGAATTAAAAAGAAAGAAATTACAAGTGATAAAGACTTTCACATAAAGTCATGAATTTCACAGTATTTGTTGCAATACATAGTGTTGATTTCCAACCAGTTATTCATATTACCAGATATACGCATGCAAAATTGGAAGAAAAAAATTAAGAAGAAACTAAGAAAACAGTGCAAACAATTGAAAAAGGGAGACCCAACAAATTAACATTAACTGCTCCTTTCCATAGACCAACAGAAATGCACAGTACAGTTGTCCAAACCATCCTGCTTACATCTAGATAAATCTCTTTCTCCCACTCTCTCTCCTTTCTTTCCCCTCAACTCAGTAACTCTTTCTTTTGAATAAGTTCATTCCTTTCCTCCAGTAGCTATTGTACCTTTCAGATTCCATTTTTCTCTTTCAGATTCTCACACTAAGGAAACAATATGATGTTTGCACATGCAAGTCTGATTTGTTTCACTTAAAAGTATGTTCTCTAGTTGCATCCATTTACTGACAAAAGACTCAAATGTATCCTGTTGTATAGCTGAGTAGTTCTCTGTTGTGTTAAAATACCATGTCCTCCGTATCTATTCTTCAGTTGGTGGGCATCTGGGCGTTTCCAGGATCGAGCTATAACAAATTGTGCTGCTATAAGCATGGGTGGAACTGCACTGCTGTGGTATGAGGTTTTCAGTTCTTCTGGAGAAGTACCCAGGAGGTGAACAGCTGGCTTGAAT
>NW_004524833.1:490389-512486 GCF_000260255.1 Octodon degus | reverse complement strand
CTTTAAGTGGCTGCTTCCACAAAGCTGTCAGCCTCAGGTTGCTGTAGTTCGATCCCCACAACACTCCAGCCAGCCAAACCTGCCCTGAAGGCATTAGGAGAAAAAAAAAAAAATCCCTACAGAATGTGAAGAAAAAAATGAAGAATATGTAAAAAATTGGAATAAACAATTACATATTTTTACATAGAAATTTAGAAATCTAACCATATACAGCATTGTAGCAGGACAGTCCTATGACATTTTTTTTCTTGTCTGTTGTTTTTATTTATTACCCTTTTATTCTTTTAACAAACAATTACTTCAGAGACAATATAGCAGTAATTGTTACAACACGTCAAGCAGTGTGTATTTAAAATACCAGAATGACAGGCATTCCAAGTATGACCCTAGTATTACACATTACTGTCTTCAGTGCGGTTGCTTAGTTCACAGGTATTAGCACATATAGTTAGTCAGGGTGAGAATCCTACCAATTAACTGGTAGTTTCAAAAACGTGGTGAAGATTCTCAGGATCATTGCCTTACCCATCTTGTGCATATAAATGTATAGCTTTGCCCCCGCTCATGTTTCCTAGCTTTTCTCCTCATTGTTTAATCCTTAAGTTCTCGCTTTTTTTTTTTTTTTTTTTTGGGTACAATGGGCTTTATTGATGGTGTGCAAGGGCAGCGAGCCAGGGATCCCAAGGCCCTTCCCCTTCTAGGGGGCCTAGGATGGAAGCTGTGAGGGGGAGATTCTCAGTATCGGGGCTGAGTAGGGCAGTGATGACTTCTACAGCGTGGCCTCTCCATCCCTCTGGTCTCGCTGGGCTGTGGTGGTGGGGGCCACTTACTCCTTGGAGGCCATGTGGACCATGAGGTCCACCACCCTGTTGCTGTAGCCGAACTCATTGTCATACCAGGAAATGAGCTTCACAAAGTGATCATTCAGGGCAATGCCAGCCCCAGCATCAAAGGTGGAAGAGTGGCTGTCACTGTTGAAGTCGCAAGACACAACCTGGTCCTCAGTGTAGCCCAGGATGCCTTTGAGGGGACCATCTGAGGCCTGCTTCACCACCTTCTTGATGTCGTCGTATTTAGCCGTTTTCTCCAGGCGACAGGTCAGATCCACCACCGACACATTGGGAGTGGGCACACGGAAGGCCATGCCTGTGAGCTTCCCGTTCAGCTCTGGGATGACCTTGCCCACAGCCTTGGCAGCACCAGTGGATGCAGGGATGATGTTCTGGGCAGCCCCACGGCCATCACGCCACAGCTTCCCAGAGGGGCCGTCCACAGTCTTCTGAGTGGCAGTGATGGTGTGCACTGTGGTCATGAGTCCCTCCACAATGCCAAAGTTGTCATGGATGACCTTTGCCAGTGGGGCTAAACAGTTGGTGGTACAGGAAGCATTGCTGACGATCTTGAGGGAGTTGTCGTACTTTTCGTGATTCACAGCCATCACAAACATGGGGGCATTGGCAGAAGGGGCAGAGATGATGACCCTTTTGGCACCACCCTTCAGGTGAGCCCCAGCCTTCTCCATGGTAGTGAAGACACCAATGGACTCCACCACATACTCAGCGCCAGCATCACCCCACTTGATGTTGGCGGGATCTCGCTCTTGGAAGATGGTGATAGCCTTTCCGTTGATGGAGAGCTTCCCGTTCTCAGCCTTGACAGTGCCATTGAACCTGCCATGGGTGGAATCGTACTGGAACATGTAGACCATGTAGTTGAGGTCAATAAAAGGGTCATTGATGGCCAGAACCTCGACCTTGCCAGAGAGAATAGCAGCCCTGGTGACCAGGCGTCCAATACGGCCAAATCCGTTCACTCCGACCTTCACCATCTTGTCTGGATCGCTGCTGGCTGTTCGGGAAGATCTGCTATCGGCGGACGCACGGGAGCGCACAGGAGCAGAGAGCCTCGCTTTCTTTTTACTTGTGTTATACCTTTCTATTTGTATTTCTTTTGAGTTCTTACACTAGGGAGACTATATGATATTTACACATGTGTGTCTGGTTTATTTCAATTATGAGTATATCTTCAAGTGACATCCATTTCAATATAAAGGCTTTGAGTTTTTCATTCGTTATAGCTGAGTAATACTTCATTGTATAAAAATACCACATCTCTTTCATTCATTCCTCAGGTGACGGGCATATTGGTTGTTTTCAAGATTTGACTATCACAAATTGTGCTGCTATAAACATAGGCACACATATAACACTATGATATGATGCTTTCAGTTCCTCTAGGAAAATTCCCAGTAGAGGAATAGCTGGTTTGAATGGGATTTCCAGTCCTAGTTTTCTAAGGAGTCTCCACTCTGATTTTCATAATGGTTGCACCAGTCTACATTCCCACGAGCAGTGGAGAAGGGTTCCTTTTGCCCCACAGCTTCCTTTGTTGTTGGTTAATTTCTTTATGATAGGCATTCTTTCTGGGGTAAGATGGTAGCTCAGTGTTGTTTTAATTTGCATTTCATGGATGGCTAGGAATGTGAAGCATTTTTTCATATATTCGCTTCTATAATTTCATTGTCTGAGAAGTGTGTATTCATCTCAGAAGCCCATTTCTGGATTGGGTCTTTAAATTTTGTGGCCCTAAAGTTTTTTAGTTCTTTATAAATTCTAGAGAGAAGACCCTTGTCTAAGTGTGTAATAGTTAAGATTTTTTTCCACATTTGCACGTTGTCTTTTCACTCTGTTGGCAATTATTTTGACATGCAAAAACTTCTCAATAACAGAAGGTCACAGTTGTTAGTTCTTTCAAGTGTAACCCATGAAGTTTGATTTTTGTTCGTGAACTGTTTGCCTACCCCTATGTCTTCAAGAGTTCCTCCTACTTTCTCTTCCAGGAGATTTAGTGTTTCTGTTTTAATGTTTAGATCTTTAAGTCATTTTGACTTTAGTTTAGTACATGGTGAAAAACCTGGGTGCACTTTTAGTTTTCAGCATGTAGTGAGCCAGTTTTTCCAGTAACATTTATTAAAGAGTATCTTTCTTTGAGTAAGCATGTTTGCTCCTTCGTCAAAGACAAGGTGGCTGAGTGTGTTTATAGTGACTTCTCCATCTTCTAATCTATTCCATTGACCCTCAATTCAATTATTTTTCCCAATATCATGCTGATTTTATCGCAGTAGCTTTCTACTATAATTTCAATCACTAATTGTAATGCCCCCTGCCTTGTCTTTGTTGCACAGGATTGCCTTTGCTATCTAGGTCTTTTCTGGTTCCAAATAAAGTTTAGAATTGCTTTCTCTACGTCTGTGCAGCATGTTTGTAGTATTTTGATAGGGATTGCATTAAATCTATGTAACAATTTTGGGAGTATGGCCATCTTCACAATGTTTGTTCTTCCTATCCAGGAGTAGGGAATATCTTTCCATTTTCTAAAATCTTCTATGATCTCTTTTTTCAGAGTAATTTTTATTGAATAGATCTTTGATTTCTTTTGTTAGATGATTTCACAGGTATTTCATTTTCTGCAATGCAATTCTAAAATGTATTGTTTCTCTAATTTCTCTCAGTGTGTTTGTTATCTGTGTAGAAGAATGCTATTGACTTTTGGGTATTGGCTTTGTATCCTGCTATGCTACTGAATTTGTGTATTCTAGTAGCTTCTTGGTAGAGTTTTTTGGGTCTTCCAAGTAAAGTATCATGTCATCTACAAATAACAATAGTTTAACTTCTTCTTTACCTATTCTTATTTCTTTTGTCTCTCTTGTCTAATGGTTCTAGTTAAGGATTCCAGAACTATATTAAATAGGAGGGTGATAGAGGATATCCTTATCTTGTACCAGATCTGAGAGTAAAAGATTTCATTTTTCCCCATTTAGAATTATGTTAGCCATTGGGTGGTCTTAGATGGCTTTTATCAGATTAAGGTCCAGGCCATTTATTCCAATTTTCTGTAGGACTTTGAACATGAATGAATGTTAGACTCTGTCAAAAGCCTAAAAAATGACTAAAGCCTAAAAAAAAAAAAAAAAAGTTTTATTCTTTAAAAAAAATTAATGCCTATCTGTATTGCCTTCCTAACTTTGGAGAAATCTTTGCACTTGGTATGTGTTAAGACAACTTCTGCTGCTGTGGAAGCCAAAGGAGGGCATTGGAAAATCTTCTCCCCTCTGCCCTCAGTTACAGTGAGCAAATAATGCACAGGAACTGAGTTCAAGTAATAGGATTCACCTGCCTGGCCTTTGAATCTTGAAAGGGGCCAATGAGCTCACTGAAGGCAGGAGTGGTGAAGAAGTTGGGTGGTAACTTAAGAGGCCTTCCAACATACAGTGGCAGGCATCGAGGAAGAAGGAGAGAGACCAGCTTATGTCACAATCAAGATGCAACTGGGAGGCTATCCTGAGTCAGAAGCATGTGGTAGAAACAAACACCTGTTTTTATAATATGTTTTAGGATGGACTGGGGGATGGGATCAGCTGATTAGGTAATACAGCTACTAAGTATTCACAGTGGGTTTCACACCGTGAAGGTTATCAGACTGACAAGAAAAGATAGAAATTAAATAGGAAGAGGGATAGGATGTGAGTCTAGAACCGGCCATTTTGGGAGGATGGGCTAGAGAAAGTATCAATAATAACTAAACTTTCTTTTTCAGAGAAGTGTCAGGCTCACAGCAGACTAGAAAGTACAGAGAGTCCCCATACCTCCTCTGTCCCTGCATAGGCCTAGCCTTTGCCACTGTTGACTTCCCACACCACAACAGTCCATTTGTCACAAATGATGTCTCTCTACTGACCCTATTATTCAGAGCCCCTGGTTCACATTAGGGATCACTCTTAGAGATGTGTGTCATTATATATCTGTCATGTGTCTGTCCCAGTAGTGTCACAGAGTAGTTCACTGCCCTCCAAGTTCCATGTTTTCAGCCTTTTCATCCCTCCCTTTCCTCAGCACCTGAAATTCACTCAGCTTTTTACTGTCTCCTTATTTTTTCCTTTTACTAACTGTCATATATTTGGAATCATACAGCATATAACCTTTTAAGATTGGTTTTTTCACTAAGTTATAAGCATTTAGGTTTTTTCCCATGTCTTTTCTGTCTTTGTAGCTCATTTCATTCTAGCACTGAGTTACACTCCATGTCTACAGGTACCAGACATTACCTGCTCACCTATTGAAGAACGTCTTGGCTGCTTCCAGGTTTTGCCAATTACCAATAAATAAATACCAGATTTACCAAGCAGTGCTTGGGAGCCATTGTTAGTCCCACTCTTTTCCTCAGTGCCACACTTGCACCATCAGCCTGACTTGTGGAAATTCCCTTTCAAATACTTGTCAAGTCTGTCCACATCCATTTGCTTGCCCTAAGCATAATGGCTGTCACTGCTTACCTCTACTTCTGCAGTGCCTTTCCTGCTTCCTTTCTTGATTGCCTTCTGTCCTTCCTTCATCTAGAGATCAGTGTAGTCCTTGTGAGATACAAATGTGATTAACTGTAGGAACCGGGGAGATGGTTCAATGGAATAAGTGCTTCCCTAGCAAGCACAAGGGCCTGAGTTCAATCCTAGTTCCACCAAAAAAAAAAAAAAAAAATGTGGTTAACTCTATCCTCACTTAAGATCTTTCCATCAGTTCCCCAGTCTGGCGCCTTCCCAACCTGCAAGGCCTCTCTGTCTGCTTTGCAAGCCTCATTTCCCCTACAGCACTACACAACAGTACTGATAGTCTTTCTTCTCTTGTTGCCGTTTTTGTTGTTTGCTTTGGAATATTTTTGCCTTGCCTCTTTTTAAGATTTCTAGGTAGAATTCAAATGTTCTGCACTCCAAGAGACTTCTCATGTGCATCCTGTCTAACGCGGGCACTTTTTCCATGTCTTTCCTGTCTTCATAGCTCATTTCTTTCAAGCACTGTGTTAGTTATACTCCATGTCTAGAGGTACCAGACATTACCTGTAATACAATTAATATGCTTAATTTCATTTTTTCTTCATAATACTGATCATATTTTACATTATCATATTTATTTACTTATTTGGATTTTACTTGATTTTCCTAAAAGTTAAGCTCTGTAATACCAAGACCACATAGAGATACTGCAGAAATATTTAATAAATGACTATTTCTCCCACTAACTTTGTGTTCTTAGACTAGTTTAAAAATTTCTTGAAGCATCTTTTTTTTTTAATCAGAAAGATTTTGACGTGTAACTTAATGACTTTTAGCATTCCTATGCCCTGAGTGTCTCAAAAAAGGAAGAGAACAAAGGCAATACCATAATAGAAAGTTTATTGCGGCTGGGGAGATGGCTCAGTGGAGTAAGCGCTTCCCTGGCAAGTGCAAAGGCCTGAGTTCAATCCCCAGTTCCACCAAAACAACAACAAAAAAGAAAGGTTATTGCAAGATGACAGACATGAAGAAAAAGAATCCTAATCTTGCAGGTTGTTAACTAATTAAAAGAGACTTGTTACATCTACATATACTGACCTAGGAGGATGTCCATGGTATTTTTTTGTAAAATGGTAGTAAAAGCAAGTGAAAGTAATATCCCAATTTTGTTTAAAAATTTATGCTACGTATATAAATTTTTTATACTTTTGATAAAAGTGTGAATGGATACGCTCCTGGGACCTAATAATGATGGCTTCAAAAAGCAAAGGAAAATTTTTTATCATTTTCTTCATATAGTTTTATATTATTTGGCTTGTTAAAAGAAACAAGCATTACAGCTCTTTTATTAGGTGATGGTATTAGGTACTGAACCTGAGAAGCACATGATAGATAAGTGCTTTGCCAGAGCTATATCCCTAGCTTTTGATTTGTGTATTGTGAAGGTCTAGCTTAATTTTCAAGGTTGTCTTTAAACGTGCAATCATCCTACCTCAGCCTCCAAAGTGGCTGTGATTAGACGCATGCACCACCACACAAAGCTGGGGCTCTTTTTTTTTTTTTTTTAATCAAATACAAAGAGAACAAAAAGGTGACAGTAACACATGAAGTTCTAGTTGTGCACATAATTTTTTTTTTAAAGCACAGGTTTTCCCCTCCAGGAAGTTCCAGGGGGGAGATAGATAGATAGATAGATAGATAGATAGATAGATAGATAGATAGGAAGAGAGTGGTAAAATACTATTTTTCTTACTGACTAGGTTACGTATGGACTTGATACTCTAATGTACATATGGTTAGAAGAAACTAGAGTAGGCTCAAGGCTCTCTACCCTTAATCCAAACCCAAATACTGGGATGTGTATTACCAGCTGTCTGAGATAGAGGGGGCAAGAGACCAGCACCAGTTCCTGATGCAAGCAGCCTGGGAGCCAAGCAGGACTCTGAGGCTAGTTTGCAAGAAGAACTGCACTGTTGCTTGTTATAGTCCTTGAAGAGTATTAATTGGGTGAGCAAGTTTTGACCCAAGCTGGAAGCAAGAACAAATGAAGAAAGCAGCCTCTCCTTTCTGCCGATGTTGCCTGTTGTAGCTGAAAAAAAGCTGAAAAGTGCATTGGATCAGAACCCCATTGAGCAAACAATTTTTTTTTTTTTTTTTAAAAAGGAACCAAAAAATCACAAAATTGGAGAAGTCAAAAAATCTAAAATAGATTGAAGGGGAACTTAAGGTGGTGGCAAGTGTAGGGTTCCTACAGGCACATTTGGGAAGAGAGGGTAGGAGAAATAACCCAAGATAGACCCACTCACATTCTGTGTTCTGCACAGTAGTGAAGAATTGAAGATCTGGGAAAGAAATGAAGACTAAAGGTGGAGGCAGAAAGAGAAAACTTGATGGAGAAATGTCCTGAAGGTCACAGAAAGACAACCTGTCACAAGGGGAAACACTAATCCTAAAGGGATGTTTCGTTTTGTTTTGTTTTTCTCTGAAGCAAAAGAAAGAATATGGTTGCCAACAAAGGAGTATTTGGAAGTGCAAAGTTGTGCATCTTAATCTCTGTAAAACAATAAGTGAGATTACCTAATCAATAGAGGGAAGCTCCCAGGCCTTATCCTTCTAGAGATTGAAAGGTAGTTTGTGCTGGCCCCACCCCAGGGGCATGCTGAGATGGCAGTTGAGACTGGATGTGATGGCATGTGCCTGTAATCCCAGCCCTTGGGAGGCTGGAAACAGGGGGATCACTATGAATCGCATCTAGTAGTGAGACTCAGAACACCCTGTAGACCCTTCCCTAAATATACAAAAAAAAAAAAGGAAATGTAGCTCTGTAAACCAGGCCAGTGAAGTAGCTGTGTGTGACTCAGTCCTCACTGAACCACAGACTTACTAAGGGCAGCAGCTTTGTTTTATTTGTAGCATATTTTTACTTTGACTTGCTTTTCATTTTATTTTATATTTACTGTTGTGTCCTCAGTGTCCAACAGGGTATTTAGCACATGGCTACTCTCAATGAATATCTGGATGGATGGATAAAGGAAAGAAGGAAGGATAGAGCTAGTATTTAATGTGCTCATTGAAAGTTTGCTTAATTAAAGTAAGTTACTGTTGACTTAACAAAAGCTTAGATGAAATTCAAAATACTAATTAAGTTAAACCCATAGCTACAACTTGAAAACAGTACTTAAAAATATAGATTGTACCTGTTTTATAGCCCCCAAGTCAGATGGGCTGGCTCTCTTAGGTTAAGGAGTAGCTATGGTATTTTGTCTGGGCAGTACTAGTGAAAAGGGTGAGTTGTGAAATCTCACATGTATCATCCTACTGCTACAGTTCTGAAATCATGTTCAGAAATGTCATACTGAGGTCCATAATTGGGGTCTCCCTGGTTCCAAGGAACCTCCACTTTCTTCCTCTTGACTCCTCATCAGCATATTCATTGAGATTGTTCAGGAATGGCCAAATAGCTCAGCGGATCAAAGGGCCTGCAAGCAGGTGCAGGGGCCAGGGATTCAATCCCTAGGCCTGCCATGCTGGCCCTGTCCCCGGGACACACTGAGGCAGCAATTAAGACTGGGCATGGTGGTGCATGCCTATAATCCCAGCTCTTGGGAGACTAAATAGGTGGATCACTATGAGTCCGATCTATACAGTGAGACCCTGAACACCCTATAGACCCTTCCATATTATACAAAAAGAAAAAGAAAAAAAGAGAGATTGTTCCAATTTCCCTGTTTAAAACAACTGTGACTCCTGTGTTCGAGTTTTATATGTAATAAATGAATTACATACATTTCAAAGAGCAAGGGCTAGAATAGACACTGCTTACAAAAGAAGAAAAGACAAAGGTCAGAATAAAAGGGGAAAAGATGGTTTCTTTTTTTTTTTTCTTTTTTTTTTTTTTTTTTCTTTTTTTTTTTTTTTTTGGTGGAACCGAGGATTGAACTCAGGCCCTTATACTTGCCAGGCAAGCGCTTATTCTACTGAGTCGTCTCCCCAGCCCCCATAAAAGGGAAAAAGATGGGAAGAGGAGATAGCTCAGTGGTCTAAGGACCTGCCTGTCAAACACAAGAACCCAGGTTCAATCCCCAGTACCATATGCCATGCTGGCCCCAAAAGGGCACGCCACACCAGCCCCTAAACTGGCATGGTGTTGTGCACCTGTAATCCCAGCTCTGGGGAGGCTGAGACAAGAGGATCACTACAAGTCTGAGCTGCATAACGAGACCCTGCACCAAATAAATAAATAAATAAATAAGAAACTATGATTTAGTCATTCATACAATTAGATGTTGCAGGGCTGTTGTGGCTCAGTGATAGTGCACGTGTTTACATTGTAAGAGACACAAAGGTATGCAGGTGTAGAGGTTCATTAATCATAAGTATGTGTAGAGCACCCACACTATCCAGAGAGAAGTCCAAATAGAGGCTAGTAAAGTGTGACTTGTTCTTTGCGACCCTCTATGATTCCTTTCATAATTTTTTTTTTCTGTATTTGGTACAGTGTGTACAGGGTATACAGGGTCTCACAACATAGCTTGGACTCATAGTGATCCTCCTGTTTTCAGCCTCCCAAGTGCTGGGATTACAGCTCTGCGCAACCACACCTAGTCTCAATCGCCCTCACCGTGCGCCCTGTGGGTGGGCCCAGCTCAGCACACGGAGTATCCCAAGCTGATGCACAAGCACTTTAGGCTGCTGAGCTATCAGGCCAGCCCTTCCCTTCATAAATTTTAATGCGGTCTGACTTTGATTTAAAATCAGTGAATATATATATTTTGAAAGCAACTTCAAATAATTCTAAAACAGATGCTTCACCTCTACTTATCAGTGAATTTTAGGAGTTTACAGCTTTCTTCTTGCTGCTGAGAATGCTAGTGGGACCAAATTATTTTCCAGTGTTGCTTTTGGTGGGTAGGAACCATCACAGTGGAAGCCCTGACCCCTTGAACCATACCAGCCGCAGATGAGCAAAGAAGGAACTAGATTTCAAAATATTTCGTTTTCAGATGTTATTTGCTGTGCTGAAGTCATCATACAACATCTGATACTGATTTTGTGATTCTTATTCTTTTTAAAGATTCAGTTTAAAAACATAAACACATTTCCACTCAGTTTTCCCATGAATTGCATCCCTTAATTTAACTCAAAACATCCTGGTCCTGTGGCATTCTGCTCCGTGCCTGCCCTTGCCAGATTTGGAGTACTTGTGGATGCCTGGTGGGGTGCACATAGTGTTTATCTCTTGGAAAAGAGGAAATGGCATTGACTTGTAGTTTAGATACACACTCTACCTCAGGGCAGAGCTAATCAAAAAATTAGTTTGTACACTGAGCTCCCTGTGTAATTGTGAATGTGTCTTTAATGGTACAATAATATTAAGTATCAGGAAATTATCACATAAAACCCATGTTGAATCTTAAGGTAGGGTTGCTTGCATTGTAAGAATTAAATAGCGTTATTCAGGGGTCATAAATTTAGCTATTGCTGGGCATTTGCAGTTAGTTGTTGCTGGGCTTATTGGCACATGCTTGCAATTCTACCACCATCTGGGAGGCTGAGGCAGGAGGATTACAAGTTTGTGCCCAGTAGTTGTTGACAACCACATATTGTTTTAAAGAGTATTTGGCTGCAGATTGAATTAAAATGATAATACATTAGGAAATTGGAAAGGTGTTCTGACATCTGTAGCTATTGTTGACTGTCTGTAATGTCCATAGGCAGCCTGGGAGGGATCATTTGAAAATTTCTCATCCTGCTCTTGGTACTATCTTCCCATCATCCTCCTCTTCCCTGGGTTGTCTGACTACAGTAAAACTGAAGACCCAATTGCTGGCTGTTGCATCCTAGAATATTTATTTGTGCTACAGCAAAATTTGTATTTATATTGATCCTCTATGCCCTTGGGTGAGGAATATAAACATGACCCTTACCCTTGAGGATTTCTCTCACTAGTGAAGGTAGTAGGTATGTAGAACAAGTAAATTACCATGGTGTCTAAAAGAAGGAGAGTAGAGCAGCTAAGTGCTTAGAGGAGCAAGTAAATCATCTTCCCTGGGGCTTTGGAGAGGATGTCACAAATGTGATGACTCTGAACTGGGTCTTAAAAGGTCAGTTACAGTTTTTGACATGAGGAAAGGTGTGCTAGGCAGAAGGTACTGCATGCACAAGGGCTTAGAATTGAACATTTTCAGAAAAGTGCGTAACTCACAGAATGGAAGGAAAGCAGAAGATGCCTTACTTAGCAAGACCCATCTCAAAATAAAAAAGTAAAAAGGAGCTGGAGATGTAGCTCTGTGATAGAACATCCCTGAGTTTAATAACCCAGTAGCATGAATGCACCTGATTGCTAGAAAAGAGAGAATTTGAAAAATTCTTTGTTATATTAATCATCTAATAGGCCGCCAGGCTATTTTTTCTTGTGACTGCATTTTGAAAAATCAGAAGCTTCTAAAGATAGTAAATAAACTAAGAAAATCACTTCTGTAAAACTCAACTGGTGACCTTTTAAAGCCATTGCATCGTTCTTCACCATCCCCACTGCCTGTCTGGATAAAACAGCTCTGATCTGCCTCAACTGGTAAATTTTTGAATATTTTTTGTGGGAAATAAGACTTTTTTTTTTTTTTTTTTTTTTTTTTTTTGTATTTTTAGGGAAGGGTCTACAGGGTGTTCAGGGTCTCACTACTAGATCAGACTTGTAGTGACCTGCCTATTTACAGCCTCCCAAGTGCTGGGATTACAGGCACATGCCACCACGCCCACTCTCAATTGCTATCTCAGTGCACCCTGTGGGTGGGGTCAGCATGGCATGAATGGGATTGAACCCCTGGTCCCTGCACCTACTTGCAAAGCACTTACAGAAATAGAGTGTATCTATATACAAGAACAGAATATACAAAAAATAGACCAGATGTGTAAAATAAAAACAGGCTGCAAAGTTCTTTGGAACAAACAAACATAGTCACTGTAAAAGGACATGATAAATATCCCACTAGTGAATAAAGACAATTTCTTGGAGCTGTTAGAAAATCAAAAGAAAATAAAGTTATTTTGGTGTAAGAATTCACACATACCAAAAGAAATAACTGGATTTTTTAAAAGCTATAATGCCATGTCATTTTAGAAGACAAAATTTCTTGAGTTTGCTCACCAATACATGATGAACCACCTTAATAACCAAATGAAAAAAAAAAATATGCCATCAGTTTATGCTAATAAGAAGGGGAAGACTTTAATTAAAGAATGTCCTTGATGTTTATTAGGCTTAATGAAGCAAATGGCTGAGCAATGCAGAGTTACTTTACAGACACACACAAGCACACACAAGAGTGAGTCTAGGTCAGAATCGGGGTGGTGCTGCTCAGCATGAACAGTGAACTGAGCATGGTGGCAAAGCTTTGTAGGAAGAGCTGTCTACTTGCACATGCAGAATTCTAAGGTTTCCTAGTAAGTTTAAGAAATTGAGCACTCTGAAATGTTTCCAATACTGACACTTCTCTGATGACATCCTTTCTGCATCTGTATAGAGGTTGCAAGTTTTTTCAAACTTTTATAGGAGGCCCAAAGATATGACATGCAGGAAGTCATATCTTTGGGCCATGTCAAAAATATATTGGACTATTTGACAGTAGCATGTCAAAAATATATTGGACTATTTGTTCTCTAGCATTATGGGCTGTTACTGAGAGCTTCCAGAGATTATTGACGTACTCTTTTAAACATAAAGAAGGATGGTGAATTAGTGATCAGCTGACACTGATTTGTAAATTTGAATTTCCCCACTCAAGTTTATTAATTACATACACAAGGTTTTAAGAATCCTTTCTAAAGAGCTTCAAAGAAAAAAAATTATAGACATGTGTACTTCATTTTTGAACTAATAGTTTGGTTATTTTCTAAGAAAACCTGTATCCCAAAACCATTTGGGCTGGGGTGATTATGCCCCCAAAAGAAAAATATACTCTTAAAATTTCAAAGGAAGAACAAAGTTCTTTTAGAGTAGAAGAGAAGATCATGAACTTTCTAAAAAGGATTCTGATTACAGAAGGAATAGTACTGAGAATTAACAAACGGGACCATATCAAGTAAAATATCTTTGCACACTTAAAATTAAAACAACCAACAGAGTGAAAAGAAACCTACAGAATGAGTTTTGAGAGCTGTTCTTCAGACAGAGGACTCATATCTAGAATATATAAAGCGCTGAGAAAGTTAGACCCCACCTGGAATCAACACTTCACAGAAGAAGTAGAAATGGCCAATAAATACGCAAAAGAAATGCTCATTGCTGACCAGTAGGGAAATGCAAATGAAAACAACACTGAGATTCCATTTTACCTGTGAAAAAATGGCTGTCATCAAGGAATCACTAATAAAAGTACTGTCTAGCCTGTCAGAGAAAAGGGACCCTTTTACATTGTTAATGGGAATACGAATGAGTACTGTCTCTATGAAAGTCAGTATGGAGATTTTCAAACAACTAAAATTAAACATTTCATTTGAGGATTGTGGAGATAGCTTGGTGGTCTAAGCGCCTTCCTGGCTAGCTCAAGGACCCAGGTTCTAACCCCAGTACCATATCCCATGCCCATGCCAGCCACTAAAACCAGGGGTGGTGGCGCGTGCCTGTCTTTGCCTAGAATCCCAGCTCTGGAGAGGCTGAGACAGGAGGATCACTATGAGTCTGAGCTGTATAGTGAAATCCTGTACCTAATAAATTAAATAAATAAATAAATAAATTATTTTTAAAAAATTCCTTTGACCTTTCTAAGTATTGTCACAAAAGAATTGGAAACATATTATAGAGATAAATGCATACCCATGTAGTTCATTATAGCTAAATATTGAAATCTGTATGTCCATCAACTGATGAATACATTTAAGCGTGTGTTATTCACACACAAAGGTGTGAGTACTGAGTAGTTGAGTAACTATAAAGAAAGATAAACTTGAGTCCCTGATAGGAAAATGGATATACCTTGAGACCATACTGTGAAGTGAAATGAATTGGACCCACAAGCTTAAATAACGCATAGTTCTTTTATGTGAGAAACCCAAATTATAAACAGAAAAATAAAATATAGGTAATAGAAAGTAAGGAGCTAGATTTTTCTCCAATGGAAAGGGGAAGAAGAGATGAAGAAGGAGAGAGGAGGGGATTAAAAAAGAACTAAAATGAGTTATGTACATGTACCAACTCCACACAAGGAATCTACACATTATTTACCGCAAACATACTAAAAATAGTTTTTAGAAGATTTTTGTTTAAAATGTATTTGGTACAGGGACTCACTATGCAGCTCAGCCTTAGTGATCCTACTATCCCAGGCTCCTCAGTTTTGGGATTACAGGTGTGTGCCACCATGTCCAGTCCCTATGGCCAGCTTAGCTCTCCTAAGTACAGAGCTGTAGAAGATTCTTATTTTTTTAAATAATTCTATTGAGAAGCAAATAGCAATGAGACTGTTTCAAAACTGATTAGTAGGGCAGTTTCAATAATTTATACTTTGCATATTATCTTCTTAGTGGTTATTCATAGTACAGGATGCAGACATGATATCCTGTCCACAAACACTGTTAGTACAAATCTTTCCATTCATTGAATTAAGATGTCACAGGACTGTCCTGCTACAGCGCTGTATATGGTTAGATTTCTAAATTTCTGTGTAAAAATATGTGTTTATTCATATTCTTTACTTATTGTTCATTTTTTAAATTTTTTCCCCATATACTGTAGGGACTTAAAGTTTAATATATCAATACTTGAGGGAAAATACCTGTTCCATGTTATGCCTAAGATGTTTGATATTCAGACAGATAGTGAGGTTAAGCTTAACAGCCTAGGTTGTGTGGTAATAACAATAAACTTCTCTTCTAGAAGGTTAACAACCTAAGTTTACAGACCAAAAATTAGAGAAATAGAAGGGCTGCAAGGACAGTCAACATTTTGACCCTAGCCTTTCAAGGTCAGTGAAGCCTTAGGACATAGGAGAACCTATACTGTAACATCATGTAACTCAGTTGTTTCCCAAATTTTCTGATCAAGGAGATTATGGGGCCACAGAGCAACATGATCAGTGTCATAGAGTGTGCCTAAGTAGAGTCACAGAGAAGGAAAACATTCTCTCAGGCATTCACAGAGAGCAAATTGTTCACGGCAATGGCCATGACTCATCCATATGGCTGACACTGACAAAGGATCTGCAAACTGTGGCACAGGATTACAGGATAAATACTGAGGATACTTGACTGACTTTATCAGATACAAAAGTTACATTTCTTGTTATATAGGTCTTGCTTTATCTTGGTCTTAACCATCCAGTAGAAAAATATAAAAACAAGGTATATAAAGTAAAGCCATATTAATATGCTGAGCTGTGAAAGGCTCAAGTCAATAACTTCTGCAGATAGCCCACTACTATTTTGGACTGCTGGACTGTGTTGGATTGCTTTGCTGAATTTACACATCTATAGTATTTAGATGCCAATGGAATACCCATCTCTGACATGACTAAACAAAAAAGAGGATACAAAGGAAGGACCATGTTGCATCTGAATATACAGAATAGTTAAGACAGATATAGAGCTACCTTCTCTTAATTCAATGAGAAGAAAGATTTGTACTAATAGTGTTTGGACAAGATATCCTGTCTGCATCTTGTAATATGGATAACCACTAAGAAGAAACCGATGTACAATGTAATAATTATTGAAGCTGTCCTATTAATCAGTTTTGAAACTGTCTCATGCTGTTTGTTTCTCAATAAATAAAAGAATTATTTAAAAAAAGGAATTAAGAGAAAGTGGCTGTATATCTATCCTATCTATTTTGAATATACAGATACACCGTGGTCCTTTGTTTGTATCCCCTTTTTTTGTTTATTTTTGTCAGAAATGGGTATTCCATTGTCATTTAAATATTGTATGTGTGTGAATTCAGCAAAATATTCCAATATAGTCCAGTAGTGGGTTATCTGTAGAAGATTCTATTTAGAGTAGTACAAGACTGGGTGTGGCACGCACCTGTAATCCCAGCACTTGGAAGGCTGAAAACAGAAGAATCACTACAAGTCCGATCTATGTCGTGAGACCCTGTAGACCCTGTCCTAAATACATAAAAATAAATAAACATTTAAAACAAAATCTGACTGGTAGAAAATAAAGAGCTTTTAGGTTGTTTTTTCTTAAGTGTGTATCTTGTGTTACATCAGAAAAGTGATCCAAATCAATTTTTTACCAAAAGGAATAGAGTTCACTATGTTTAAATTTCCATTTTTCTGAATGATCACAGCAGAGACAGTTTCAGAGTTACTATTTAAATGGAACAAATGCATGGAGCAGAGCTAATTGTGTGGTGTAATTTTATGGAATCAGTGCAAATATGACTGTAACACTTTGAATTGATCCCCAAACAAAATAACAGCAAGTTTATCTATGATTCCCCTACCTTGGTTGACCTGGGCTGTTGTTTATTGATGTGGGTGACTCACTCATGCTTCATGCATCTTAGCACCACAAACTGTGTACAGTTATGGTTCGGCCAATTACAGTAGTCAATGCAAAATGCTTTATTTCTGTTCTGTGTTCCCCAGCACTAGGCTGTGCAGCTCTGGAAGAGGAGTTCAGTGGCCCAATGATGGTATTCTAGCCAGATTTTGGATCTGGATAACTTACTGTATCCATTTAAAGCTTCAGTCAAGTGCACTCATTTCCTACGCCTGCTGTAAGAAAGTATCTCACAATGAATGGCTTCAGACAGCAAGAATTCTCCCACCGTTGCAGAAGCGAGGGGTGAGACTTTGAGGTGTTAGTGGAGAATGCTCTCTGCAGCCCCTGGGGAAGGTCTTTCCTTGCCATTTCTTAACATCTGGTGGCTCCTGCAGTCCTTGACCTTCCTGCACGTGGAGCTGCATCCTTCCAAACACTGTCTCAGTCATTAATCACATGGCTTCTGTCTTTGTCACCATGTATCTTATTTTACTTCAAAAAAAAAAAAAAATTGTTGAATGCAGAGGCCACTCTAATCCAGAGTGACTTATTTTAGCTGATTATATCTACAAAGATATGCTTTCCAAGTAAAGTCAAATTCTGAAGTTCCAGGTAGATGTAAATCTGGAGTGAAAACAGTTAAGCCTCTAGACTAATACTATATATACATTTATCTTTCTAGAATTACTGAAGTTGTTATATAAATACTTCTCCCATTTTGGACTTTCAGTTATAGTTTCTAGCAATTACTAATTTCTCTTAGGGTTTTATTTGATCATGATACCAACTCTAATGTTAGGATGCTTAATGGAAAATAGCATGATGCAGGCCTGGGGAGATAGCTCAGCAGCATAGCACCTGCCTGGCAAGAGAAAGGTCCTGAGTTCAGTCCCCCAGTACTTAAAAAAAAAAAAAAAAAAGCATGATATAAAAGTATAGTGTGAACCTGAAGTTTCTCATAAGACTTTTTATTTGCTTAATTAAGGTTGATATGGACATAGTTCTTTCTATGTATTTTAGTGATACATGTTTGAAGTCAGATTGTGGAAGATTTATATATTAAATTAAGGGGACTGGACTTACCTATATAGGTAAGGAAGAACTAGTGCAGAATTACTATTTTGAAGAGACATGTCTGCAGATGGCATGGAAGGGACAATATCAAAAGCTAGTGAAACGGCACAGGTAAGATTAATGGTGTTTCTGACTATACTGGTAAAGATGGAGAAGTGAAATCATACCGAGTCATACCCCTATAGAATTAATGATTAGATGGTGGTAATAACAACTAATATTTATTAAACACATTTTTGTACTCAACACTATTCTGAGGACTTCAGTGCACTTTTGTGCAGTATTCTGATTATCCTATGAAGTAATACTATACACAATTTTATTTCAGGTGAGGAAACCAAGTCACAAATACTTGCTAAAGATCATACAGCTCATGATTAGAGGAGTAGGCTTTGATCCCATAGAATGTATGAAGAAGAGAACAAATTGGGAGTTATTCATGAAATTCAGAGCCTGGATGGCTGAGTATGTCATGAGCCGAAATTAAGAATGCAGAAGCAGAGCAGGTTTGGGAGAAGCTGATCAATTTTTTGTTGTTGTTGTTTTGTTTTGTTTTCTGTATTTTTTTTAGAGAAAGGTGTACAGGGTGTTCAGGGTCTCACTACTAGATTGGACTCATAGTGATACTCCTGTTTATAGCCTCCCAAGAGCTGGGATATAGGCGCATGCCACCACACCAAAATTGCCTTATCAGTGTGCTCTGGGGGCGGGGCTGGCACAGTAGGCCTGGGGATCAAAGCCCCTGCCCCTGAGTCTGCCTAAGCAGGCGCTTTAATCCCTGAGCTATTTGGCTGACCTAGAAGCTGGTCAGTTTGTGAGTCAGTATATTTTGCTTTGCGTGTACTTGTAAGTTTGAAGAGTTTTGGTGGTAAATTCAAATTGATATGTCCAGTAGATCACCATAAATTACTAGAACTATTTAATGTTAATATTCATCTTTTCTGATTAGATGCAATAATGTATTATTGTGTATGTTAAGCAGCTGAGGAGAAGCATGAAAATGAATATTATCTTCTAGTTCTGAAAAGGAAGAATGCCAGTCAAGCGCTTATTCTCCTGAGCCATGTCATTGGCCCAAAGGAAAAATGCCTTGAACAGGGTGAGCAATCTTTGTGATTGTTTAAAAAAAAAAAACAACTTTGTGCCTGTATATTCTTGTGTCCTTTTTACATAAGGATAGGTAACTAAATACCTAATTTGGGACTTTGTGCATTTTTTTAAAGCAAATCAGAGGAGTTTTTGATGAATTTGTAGGCTTTCTGTGGTTGTAAGCAGATTTACTTCATTGTAGATGCCCCTCACTCATCCTCTACGGCATGCTTTCCACCAAATGTGCCCTCACATGGCTCTGACCACAGGGTAGTCTGCGTCAAACCTGGTGGTTTATGGGAATTGCTTTTGTCGAAATGATTAAAGAAAGAAACGCCTGTGAATTTTCCTTCCGCAGCACTGCCTGTTTTCTGTGTCATTTTGGTCTCATTAATCAGTGTTGCAGTAAGTAGACACTGTGCTGTGTATTTTACTGTCCCCAGCACAGCGGCTCCTACATCTCTGCCCTGAGGCTGACACATTGGGGAAAAGGAGAGAGGGAAACCATCAATCTTCCCAGTTGCTCATGTCAGCAGCGATTCCTTCCCCCTTCCTGTTGGCTGTCTTTCTCACCACCTGTGTTTAGAATTAGCACTGAAACTGCTGCCCAGATGAATACGAACCACTGTCCTTGTCACCTGCCCTGGTATGGGCCACCACCTCTCAGTGAAAAAAAAGTACATAAAGCAGTTATCTTTAGCTCCAATAGTGTAGACAAGTAAGTCACGCATCCCTTTAGGGGTTTATAATAACATGAATTAAGGTAGATTTTAGGTAATGCATACTCAACGATAGTTGCAGTGGGTCAAAGTGGTAAAAGCAAACTATCTTGAGTGCATTGTTGTCCTCTCATGGTCCCCTCTGACTTATCTATTGCAGAAATGTATCTATCAGTATTCAAGTTGTATTTTCACTGTTACTATCTATGCTCTTCTTAGCCCCTGTTGCCTCAGTTGCCTCATCTGTAAAATGGTGATGATAGTACAAAGTACTTCAGAATTCTTGCGGATTAAATGAGATAATGCATTCATGGCTCTTCTTGTAGGCCTCCTCACATGGTAGATAACCGACAAATGTTAGTTGTTATCATTAAACTCATTGTTCAAATAAGAAAACAAGTTGAGAGAAGTTAAAGAATGAAAAATACCAAGAGGCATCAAAGGAATTTAAACCTAGTACTTTCATATCCCTAAAAACCATGCCCTTTAAACTATATTGTTTTCATTCTAGTTCAAATTCATAAATAACTTTATATAAAAACTTTATATATTACTTAACCATGTGTTTCTTATGTAAAATTAAAATGGTAATTACTGATACTCCTATTAGTTTGAAATTCATAAAAGCCCAAACATACCAATTAATTTAATCAATCTGGATGCAGGAAGACAAGGCCTATTTTAAAATTTTGATTGAAAAAAATGCTCATATCCTTAAAAGAAAAAGTTAATATAAAAGTGTTGAAAATAAGTCATTACTGGCATTCCCTCAGGAAAGCACCTAGGCATGCATCCTTCATTCCTTTCCAGCATTTATACATGTAATAAAGGTTTACATAGAACCACTGTGGGCTAAAGAAAATCCTTAGGACTTCAGGGAGTTATCGGTATTCTTCTCATTTCAGATGAGGCGATTCTGTAATTTGCCCATGAAAACACACATAGTACCTGTCAGACTGATGTAGACTTGCATGTTCTGGCTCCAAAACCAGCTTCTTCCCACCATCAATATTTAGAGTTCCAAATTCTTATGTATTTGTAGTATTCCATTATATAAAAAGAAAACTGTCATTTAATTCTTCCCCTGCTATTGGACATTAGTCACTTGTAATCCTTTTGTCATTAAATAATCATATGGGAAACACCAGGTATCCTTTATAGTCTTGCGTAGTTCTGTAGGACATATTTCCTGATGCTGAGTGGTTGAATCAAAATAAAACATTTGAAATTCTCACCTTTGTAAATGGTTGGATAATTTATGAAAAGTTTACTGCAGCAGATACAAAGAACTTGATGCTAAGAAACTCCTCACAATCCTCCTAACCATACTATAAAGTAGGTGCTGTTATTAAACTTAGTTTTCAGGGCTCAATTCTAGACTGAGGACTTCCATCCAGTCAGTCTAGCACTAGATCCTGTTTATTTACTATGGTCAAGAACCAAACTTGTTACCACAGTCATTTTACTGCTTGACTTTGTCCTTTTTCTAACTTATGCTAAGGTTGAGCTAACAATGTGATCTGACAGGGTTCTGAACCAATGTGACCACAGTTGAAACAAGCATAGGGCTCTACCTGTTTACAGGTTGTATGCTAATAAAGGGCACTGTGACCAGTTAGAAAGTGTTCTTTGTTTTGTTTTGTTTTGTTTTCACATGGTAGAAGACAAGATAAACAGATCCTGTTTTGTGGTGGGTATGCATATACGGTCATTATACCAGTAACTTACAAATGTTTTTCTGTGTTTTGTGGCTTCATTTTTCTCTATCAATAAAGTTACAGAACACTCAAAATGGACATGAAGTTATTTCACATATTGTATATAAGAATTTCCAGAATCTCAGCTTCACTTGGTTAAGGCCATCTGTTGAGGAGTCCCAGTTTTGGTCAAGCAACTCCTAGCTGTAGGGCCCTCGTACTGCTGCTTGAGTGTTAAATCCAGACTCTTGTAGGAAAGATCAGAAAGACCCGGGGACATTGCCAGACATGAAATGGATAGAAAAGATATCTTTTCAGGCAGAATAATTTTATCTTCTTTCCATGACCATGGTTTAGTAAAAACACATTAGTAGGATAAATCCAGGTTATGTACGCTTTATGAATCCCTGAGTCATAAGGATTTATGGAACTGGACACTGCCAAGTAAGACTACTTAACCATCAAAGATAGTGTCTCTTCTCTCCAATGTAAGGTGGTTACATCAGGTGTCTCCTCTCACCTCCATCCTCTGCTGACCTTCTAGCGGTCAAATGTGATATCTGAACTGCTCTGTGCTAAGGGGCCTCTGGCCACACTAACACATAGTTGTTGCAGAGGTTTTACAACCTTGAAATGTAAATTTACTCCTCAGATTTTTACTCAGTTTCTCTCTCTCTCTCTCTCTCTCTCTCTCTCTCTCTCTCTCTC
>NW_004524833.1:464277-490289 GCF_000260255.1 Octodon degus | reverse complement strand
GGGGAATCCTAGCAGGTTGGCAGCTTTGGAGAATAATGTTCTAGTAATTGTCCTAGGATACTGGTTTCTGAATCTTGGCCTGACATTAAAATCACCTGGGGAGCTCTTAAAACTCCTGATCCTCAGGCCAAAGCCTGTACTGATTAAATTGGAATCTCTTGGGGGTAGGGGCATTGGTATATTTAAAGCTCGCAAGCATTCACTGCAGCCAAGATTGAGAACTTTTGGCTAAGCCTTAGAAAGTATCTTTTATTTTTTATTCATAGTGTTTTCATCTGTATCTCATTTTATGCTGTTGAAGTGAACTTGAAGAATTGATTATCAGTGCCCAAAAGATCCTCTCAAACTTTAGCATGCATCAGGATCACCTAAGCCTGTGAAGGCACAGATTGCATAGCATTTCTATTTATTCTTCTAGAGTAAGCCCAACTATTAGAATTCCTGATATAGTAGGCCTAGAAGGGGCCAAAGAAGCTCCCAAATTATTGTAAAATTGTTGGTACAAAGAACACACTTTGAGAACCTTGGCCCTAATCCCTTCTTCCAGAGAAACTACCTCAGATGGCTTGTACTCAAAATATCAGTGTTAGGAAAGATCATAGATGCTGGAGGGAGATTTAGCATGTTGTTCTACTTCCAAGTAATCATCAAATCTGATTAAAAACAATATACTATATATGCAAAAGCAGTCTCTGCACAAAAATTACTCCTCCTGTATCCCTTCTACTTCAGAATTGGACTCAACTCTGGATAGGTTTCTAATGTTCCAATGTGGACCTTGGATTTCATTTTCCCAGAAAAACAATTTTATGAATGTTTAGGTACAGCTGAAATCATGCTGTTGAAACTATTCTTCTGGAATTATGTGGGCTCAAAGAGGCCTTGATGGGCTGCCCCAGGAGTTTAACTACTATTTGAGGAACTGGGTTTCTGAATTTTAGAAAACCAATTTTTAAACTTGTAGAACAAAACCTGTTTAGCAGCTGCCTATAACTAGAACATTGGCTTTATTTTGTTTATAGTTATTTTTCCCTTTACATTTGGTGCCAAAGTGGGGCAGAAAAGATTTGTCATGTATTCAGTTAACATTTATTGGGTGCTCACAATGTACCTGGTCATGTGCTATTTACTAGGGATATAAAGATGAAAAAGACAGCCACTGCCCTAGAGGAGCTCGTATTCTAGGTGGGAAAATATTTACTAAGCAAATAAGAAAATATTTACCAAGTTACTGATGTGATCTGTGCAATAATAAGGAAAAACTAAAGGAGGGATCTGTTCTGCCTGGAAGCTGTGGGGTAAAGGCCGGGAGTGGGGGTGAGCAGCAAGAGAAAAGCTGTTGAGGTATGTGGGGGGAGTGTGTGTGCGTGTGTGTGTGTGTGCATGCGTGTGTGTGTGTGTGTGTGTGTGTGTGTCAGGAGGGGAAAGGGTTGCTTATAAGAGACTTGGAGTCAGGGAGAGATTATTAGGAGTTTAAAACCAAGAGGAGTTCTTCAGGAAGAAAAGGGGGTGCAGAGGGGAATGAGCTATGCAAGGAAGGAAGGAGTCAGGCGAGTTCCTCATGTGTTGCAATTAAGGAGCACCATATACATCATTCCATGGGAAGAAATGAGGAGACTTATGCTGATTTAGTGTAGGTGATTTTTTAAAATTTACTTTATTTTATTTCATTTTCTTTTACTTCACTTCACTTCATTTCATTTGGATGGAACTTAGGATCTTGTAGTTGCCAGGCAGGTGTTTATGCCACTGATCTATCTCCCTAGCCCCAATATTTATATTTTAATCCAGGTTCTCGTTTTTAGAGTACTTTCTCCTATTTCATACTATCATGAAGAAAGAAATTTTAATATTCAATAAAATATTAATTCTTTTACAGTGTCTTGAGGTAAGTAGTTGCAAATTGCCCCAGGCAGTCTCCCTCTGAGGTTGGCTAAGATGAGGCCAGAAGAGCAGAGGGGCACCTCCCCACCCCATCCTTCCATTCCCTCACCACCTACCAAGCCCTTCTTAAGACTGTTTCTTAATATTGAGTGCATTTAATGAGAACATTGCATTCAAAAAGTGTACACAACTAAGAAAAGTTTTAGGACAGTGTGATTCTCATACATTTAACAACCATCCGAAGCCTGTTTTTGCTATATGGGTAGCCAGCTCTTTTTGCTGCTGGCAAAAGGATAGATCTTCTCAGATAACCAACTAAAGAAGGACCATCAGGCCGATGTTGATGAGGATGTGTGAATGAAGGTTCTGATAGGCAGGACAAGCCTAATTTGATTTGCCACAACTATAATAATAAAATGGTATCTTCCCAGATGAATATTTTAAGATATGTTAAAGGTTTGTTTTTTTGTTTTTGTTTTTGTTTTAGCACAGAAGCTAATTTTAAGTACTTTGATCATTCTTTATACATTTACACTTTTACTATTTGCTGATCTCTTTCCTTTTTTTTTCCATAACTTTATTGACAGACAAATAGCAATGAGACAGTTTCAAATCAAATTGGTAGGACAGTTTTAATAATTAACACATTGCATCTCTTTCCTGTATTTACGATTCCACTCAAAATTTCTTTACACTACACAAATGTTCTTCCACTGAGCTACATTTCCAGCCTTTTCTCTTACTCTAAATCTGTAGGACACTTGGCTGTAGTACTAATTTATTTGTATGAAATATAGCAATTTCTAGAAGGCAGTGCAATGTAATGCTGAAAGCTTAGTTGTGGCATTAATAGGTTTCCAGAACTTCCACCACTTCCTATGTGATTTGGGACAACAAATTGCTTAATCAGTCTGTGTGGGCTTTTTCTCAGTTCAAGTGGAAATGATAACAGGAGCATCTATTCAATAAGTTGTGAAGATGAAAAGAGATAATGGATTACAGATGCTAGAAATCAGTCAAATTTCAGGCAATGTTTCCAATATTTTTTTAAGTATCATCCACTTCTAGTGGGTCGTATATTCCTAAAGAATATGGGCCACGACTTAGATGACTTAAAAAAATGAACTCGGGGTTGGGGGCATACCTCAATGGCACAGGTACCTACCTGGCAAGTGCAAGGTTCTGAGTTTGATTCCCAGTACAAAAAAAAATACCCCAAACTCCCAACAAAGAATAAACTCATTGCCTAAATCTTGCACTGGGTTGCCTTATATGTAGTCCTATTCATTTCTCTCTTCCACTATCCCACGCTCCTACCAAACAAGAAGTGCTACTTATGGTTAGCTTTGCCTGGGGAGTTTGTTGTTGCTTTATGATGCTGGACATCGAACACAGGGCCTCAGGCATGGTAGGCAGCTGTGTACCACTAACTACAGCCCTAGACCAAGAACAGTAACTTACTTGTTGTAATATCCTGTACTGTGGTTGCAAAACACAGGGCTTAAGGCTACATATGCTTGGTAATGAATTGAATCCACAGAGAACTTTTTGACCTTTCTCAGGTAGCAGTGCTCAAAACAATCACAAGACAACTACCATAAACTTCCATCACATACTGCCCTACCTTTGGCTAAACTTTCAGAGCTTTCAGTGATAACAAACAGCCGGCTGTGGCACATGTGCCTTAGGTTTGCCACCGCTGCTGTAGGGTGTCCAGCATTCCAGTGTGGTCAGGGCTGTCTTAGTTTTGGCACTGAAGTTCCTGTGAAGACTCAGCCCAGGCTTGGCGAGTGTGTGGGAGAGTTTCTGGCTATCCTGGGCCCACAGGACCTCTCTGGTCCAAACCCAGGCACACAATGTGAGACCTTCAGCCGCGCCCTTGGGACCCCATCACCACTCCGGAGTGCCCCTCCCCCACTCCCGCCCAGTGAGTGAGAACTTCTGCTGCATTCTCAGGAGCCCCAGATCCAGCCCTAGCCCAGTTTCGGCGAGTATGTGGGAGAACTTCCCCTCTCCCCTATACTTCCTTGTGCCCTACAGACCCAGCTCAGGCCTGGCATACAGGCCTGGGGTGAAACTCTGTAGCTGCAGTCCCTGCAGAGACAGTAGGGGACAGAACCACCCAGCTAGTCCAGGAGCAGAACATCTTGCCAGAGAGACAACAGATTCACTCCCAAGGGCTGCAGCAGGAAGAAGCTGAGCACAGCAGCCAGACCCAAGCCAGGCACAACTGGAAAATTTCAAACTTTGTAGATCTGCACCCGAATTCCAGTAGGTGCTAAGGTTATAACTGCACCAAAGCTCTACAACAAAGGTTGGGGGACAGTGCTATACAAGTGAAATTGCTCTGATGGAATAAGCCCCACAGTCCCAGGCACACTGGACTCCGTGGCTGCCTTGCTGCTTCCGCACCCATGCAGCTAGGCTAGGCTGCTGTTTGCACAGCCGAGTCCCCACCCTACCTGCAGTCCAGCCTTCACATTTCTTCTGCATACTTAAGTAAGCTCTTGAAGCTCTCATTCCCGCATCTTCAGGTATTTCTTCTCTCTGTTAACACTGGAATATGGTGTAATTTTTCCTATTAAAATGAGAAGACGGGCCAGGAAGATAGCTGAGTTGATTAAGCGCCTACCTGGCAAGCACAGAGTCCTGAGTTCAATCCCCGGTACCGAAAAATAAAAATAAAAATAAAAATGAGAAGACTTACTTGGGGATGGTGGAACACTTGCCAAAGTGTATAAGGTCCTGTGTTCAACTCCCATCGCTACCAAAAATAAATAAATAAAAAATCAACCATAAAAGCTGAGGATATAGCTCAGACTGAACATTTATCCCATGTTCTGTCTTCAGTACTCCCTCTGAAAACTGAAAGAAAAGAAACAACAGAAATGTTTCTAATCTTCATCTCCCTCAAATTACTGTCCCATTTGACTCCCCTTTATAATGAAACCTTTTGAATCAGTTGTCTGTACACATTCTCCACTTATAATTCTCCTTTTCTCTATTCTTTATTAAATCACGTTAGATTTTTCCCCCAATTTTCTGTAGAAATAAGTCCTGCCACTGTTTACCAGTGATCTGCAACATTCTCACACTGTTGAATTGTAAGAAATTGAAAATAAATAAATAAAAGTAAATTGTTCAGTGGTAAATTAGTTATATATGGCAAGCATATGACCCTTGCTAATTTGACTTAGCAAATAGTGTTATTAGGAATTGAAAATATTTTGTACATATTTATGTAATATTTCTTAAGTGATAAGTTGTTGGGTTTCGTCACTTTTGTAGTAAAACTAAAGAATATCTACAGTTTATCTTTTGTATAATTTTTATTCATTTTAATGAGAAAAAGATAAACTAGTGATAAAAGTTTCAAAATGGGTTAGTAGGACTTTTAGAATAATTAATACATTGCATATTGTTGTCTTCATAGTAGTTATTCAGAGGACAAGATGCAGACATGATATCTTGTCTAAACAATATTAGTACTACAGTTTATTCTTAACTATATTTTATGGGATATAAATTAATACCTCATTAAGGCTTTTGTAGGTGGGGCCATGTTGAGTTTTAAACCCAAACAGTCCTGAGCTACATCTCTAGCCTTGTTTATTTATCTATTTCCCAGTACTGGAGATTGAATCCAGGACCTTCATGGAACCTTTTTTAACCTTTACTGATTTTTATGAGTACATGTTGTATACAAGTATTACACCCATTGTTGGCTCAATAAAACTTTGTTTGTGGTTTCATCTTTGTTTGTTTGTTTGTTTTAATTTTAGGGAAGGGTCTATAAGGTATTCAGGGTTTCACTACTAGATGGACTACTCTGGTGACCAACCTGGTTACAGCCTCCCAAGAGCTGGGATTACAGTCACGCACCGCCATCACACCCAGTTTCAATTGCCTTTGGGGCTGGCATAGCAGGCCCGGGGCACCTGCTTGCCTATACTTTAATCCAATGAACTATTTGGCCAGCCCTTGTTTGTGTATTATTGTTTGGGTCAGGGTCTTGCTATGTAGTTCAGGCTGGCCTTAAATTCAATATGCAGCCCAGGCTGGCCTGCAACTTGCACCTTCTGCTTCAGCCTCCAAGTGCAGCAATCACAGGCCTGCGCCATGATGCCAAACTCCATAATGCTGTTTTTAAATAATGCATTTAATGTAGCTTACCTGCAGTGAGATGGTGATATAAATAAGCTTTCTTGGGAGCCAGATTTCCAAGACTATGTATTTTCTCATTTCCATCTGATGTGGAGACACTCACTGAGGCACTGTTTGATAAGGGAAGACAGGCCTGAAGGAAGTAGCCCAAAGAGATATTTAAGTACCAAGAAATGATATGTGATTTTTTTCAGCTGCTTCTGAGTACAGTAGCTAAAAACAAACCTATTATTTTAACCCATTTGTGCTTCTATAACAAACCGCCACATACTGGCTAATTTTGTAAGGAACATACAGTTACTTTCTTAAAGTTCTGGAGACTGATGTCCAAGATTGGGACATCACTACTTGTGTCTGATGAGGCTGCTCTCTGGTCTTAAAATATTACATTGTTGTTGCATCTCTGGAGGAAATAACACTTTATTCTCACCTAGAAGAAAGGAAAGAAGGCCAAAATCAGAATGAACTTCCTCCAAAGCCTTTTTGTAAAGACATATATCCTAATCGCACCCTCAAAGACCTGTCTCTTGTACCAGCACACTGGGAAATGAATTCCAGCACATCTTTCACAGGGGATACATGCTCAACTTAGGCAAATTGGGTAATTTGGGAATATTAGGTGCTAAGTTGGGCGGAGTACAGAAGCTATGGATTCTGGGCCCAGCTCTGCTACAAGTGGTGTGCCCTTGGCCTTAGCATCTCAGTTCACTGTCCTCTGAGATGGAAAGAGTCAGTGAGAGTGGGAGTGTTTAAAGGCCAGGCTGAGAAGGACAACAGGAGAAGTCTGGGGATGAGGCTCCAAACCAAATCTGACTCAGCTGCCTGTGAAAGTTTAGCCTTGAAGTATCATCCTTCCCTGGAAGGTGACTGCTGCTTCCATCACATGAGGGAAAGTAAGTGGAAGGGCAAGCAAATATTTCTGGTAGCTAAATTTTATCTCAAGACGAAAAATACATCTGTATCTGCAGAAGTGTCACAACCCGTGATGGAAGAGTGGCACTGTGTGAGAAGCGAGGTGCAATTCTTGAATTTCAAAATGGCTTACATAAGCCTATTAAAACTTTTCTTTGAATTGTTTATTTTGTCCTGTTACTTTAGGGCATGGGGTGAAAATAGTAGGGCAATGTAAGCTGCAGAGTAAGCATTTCAAGAAATATTTTTAATTTATATATTGTTAGGAGAGTAAATAGATTTACAGAAAGAGGTGCTCAGTAGTTACCTTGTAACATTACAAATCACTTTTTCCATTGCAGTTTTTGATAAAATACCTTTCTTTTAGCCAATAAGATGTAATGATTGTTCAGCCAAGTTTTTGGATTACTCTTGACTGTAGTTAAAACAAGTGTGATCACTGGACAATTGCCATGACAGTTGGGTACAGCAGGACTTTGTAATAAAACAGACACTTCTGTTGAAGACTTGTTTCTTACCACTGTGTCAAAGTTGAAGTATTTAAATAGCTAAAAGACAGTCTTCTTTTGATGTGTGTTATTTGTTTTGGGGGATTAAAGACAGAAGCTGTCTTGAGTGATTACATTTTTCTTTCAGTATAGTAATAGTTTTTTTAGTTGCAATTGAATGTAGTCAGTAAACTGTAAAAAGTATAAAATATATGGAATGCCTTTCACCAAAGTAGCATTAGTTGTGTGGATAACTCTGTTCTAACTTTAATTCAAATAGTTACCCTCTCTTCTAGATGGTAACATTGAGCCCCAGGGCCATGTTAATAGGGCTACTTCTAAAATGACCCAAACATGCACTGGTTGCAGTGGCATTTGAGGAAACATGTCTGAAATAATAACGAAGACCTGTTTTGTGCAATGCACTGTCTTTCTCCTCCACCCTTGGGGTGGGATGACAGACTTCTCTCCAGTGAGTGAACGCCTCAGGACCAATCTTGACACTGTTTTCTTTGTGGTTTGCCTCTTGCCCACTGGGAAGCCCATGCTTCATTCATTTTCATTCTTTTCCAATTCTAGTGCTTTTGAACACAGAACCCCCACCCTCCCACCACCTAAACTCTGCATTCCAACCCTGTGATCTCACGGTACCAGGCATATCTCCCCTGCCATGCTGCCGGGCCACCTGCTGGCTCTTGCAGGGGGAGCAGACGGGAACATAAACTCACCCTAGTAGAGCGGGATGTTTTCTGTATATTTTTATGACTAGGAATCCAGCTCCTATTTAGAGTCTCTATTTTTTTAATAACTCCTTCAAAATTGAACAAAACATTTCTTGTTGCTCTTATTTCATGATAGTATCATTCCCTCTGCACCGATGTATAGAATCTCAGAAACTAGAGAATGGGAAAGATGTATTAGGTCATGTCTAGCCCATTCCCACTGGTCACAATTCTTTTTCCCACAGTCTCTCCTCTAGTGCTTTTCTCTTTTAGTTTTCTCAAGAATTTGCTTCTTCGATTTCTCTTGGGGAATAATTTCTTAGTTTGACCATGGAGGAATTTATGTAGAAATATTCATATTCTTTTTCTCAGCTTAATATTTCTGATCATTATAACCCTTTACATTACCATAAGCAGTCCCTGATCTTTCTGAGTGAAGTATTTCTGGATGGAATTTTTTTCCCTTCCACTTATTAAGTTCGGAGTTTGTTTTTCTGCTTTGTTTTTTCTCTTCATCAATCAACCCTAAAGCCCATTAATCATTTTTTACTGGACTGAAAATTCCTTTGCTTATTCCCATATCAGGAACCCAAAACTGGTTAAGGTCCCTGGGTACTGGAGAAAGCCTCACTAATATATGTACTCATTCTGTGTCCCCCTCCTCATTTCTCTCCCTCTTCTCCCTCTCGCTGTCTTTCCTTCCCTCCCTCTCCCTCTTTTTCCTTCCCTTCACCCTTCCCCTTATCCCTTCCACTTTCTCCTTTTCTCAATTTTTAATTAGAAAGTATTTTTAAAATAGTGTTTAAATTTTGATTTGAGGATTTAGTCCTTTGAAAACTTAGTGAGAGTGTGTATATTTATGATTTTGAATGCTAAAATTATATTTGTTCTCAGTTACTTACATGATATTTCTCATATCCTCACAGCAACAAATCTTTTGGGTCTCCTCTTGAGTGCTTGAATAGACTGTAGTTGTAGACCATGAAACTGTGGTAAAGCATTCTGTTTTAGAGATGTCATCTTAGTAGACCCATCAGGAAAAGAAGTTGTTATTTGTATATCTGGAGTTCCTGGGGAAAGGGAAGGAGAAAAGTTACATGTTCTTGGCATGTAAGTTACATATTTAATGTTGGTTATCTGTCAGGCATAAAAACCAAGCCTTGGACTAAGTGCCTATTAGGCATCATAAGGACCTGGGTTCAATCCCCAGCACCACAGGCTGTGCTAGACCTGCTCCTGGGCTCACTGAGCCGGTCACTGAGTCTGGGCCATGTGTGGTGGCACACGCTTGTAATCCCAGCACTTGAGAGGCTGAAAACAGGAGAATCATTATGAGTCCAAGCTGTATAGTGAGGTTCCATACTAAATACATTAAAAAAAAAAAAAAAAAAAAGACCAAGCCTTAATATGCTGTATGGTTTCCTGGAGAGGGAGTCCAGGGTGGTGGCTCTGATGGAAGCAATCTGTAAGCCTCAAGTAAGCCGAGTCAAGAAAACTTCAGCAGATTTTTTATTTTCCTTGAAATTTGATAAAATGACTCCAAAATATATTAGGAAATATAAAGGGCCAAGGATGGGTAAGATAATCTGCAAGAAAAGAAGAGAAAAGGATTCAGTCTACCTGGTCCCAGGTCCCAGGACTTACTTAAAAAGCAGTACGATTCTGTCACAGATATAGACAAATAGGTCAATGGTAAATTTGTAAGAACAGATTCTTTCCAGGTTCTTCATACAGTAGTCCTTTTACAACAAAGATGACCTTCCAGAGCAATGGTCTTCCAAAGCCTTTTCAACAAATGGTGTTAGAACAATGAGATGCCCATGTTGTGTGTGGGGTGGCGGGGATAGAATGCCTACTTCATGTTAAACAGAATACTCCAAATGGATACAGACCAAAATGGTGAAAGGTTAACTTGTGTACACAACACATTCTTTCTGTGTATATATGTGTGTGTGTACTGTACATATCTTCATGACCACTGGAGAGTGAATGGTTCATTTTATGACATAAAACTCTATTTCAAAAGTGATATATTTTAGTAATAAAATTAAGAACTTCTCTTTATCAAAAGGTAGCATAAAGAAAAGACAAATAGCCAAAGGAGGAGAAAAAAATTTTTGTTATACAGGTCATTGACAAAATATTAGTATCTACAATATATGCAAATTCATAATAAATGACAATACAGTCTGGGAAAAACCAAATATCTTGAACATGTTCTTCGTAGAGGTATAGGTAGCCAGTATTCATAATAGCTGTCTTTAATAAGGAGATGAAGTTAAACCATGAGATTGTACCGCAGAGCCAGCACAGTAGCTAAAAATGAAAGGAAGTGCAGCTACTCATAGGAGAAAGAATTTATGCCTGCCTAATAATAACTCGTAGCAGTGTAGTTGGAGATATACATACATCAATACCATGTGACATAAATGCATTAGAGAAATTTGGCACGTAATGCACACAGATAAGATACATTCACATATATAAAAGATATATAACTTTATTTTGCAAGTTGTAAAATGTGCAAAATGTAAAAAGTCTTCATAGATGATGACTTAGCAAAACACAACACAGAGTGAAGAGGGTGCAAATGAATTTTGGGGTCAGTGGCCCTTGTCCTAAAATCCAATTCCACTACCTATTAGCTGTGTGATCACAGGCAGTCTATTAAGATCTGGGCTTCTCAGATTTATTACCTGCAAATCAGAGATAATTATCTCTGGTATTGGTGCAAGAAGGATTAAACATAAAGGATTAAGCACACTAATGAATGTGAGGCAATGAGCATTGACGCTAGGAACATAGTAGTTGCCTCTTCAGTTAAGGCTGATGTTGCTGATATTCTGCTGTAATAGTTGTTAGAATGATAATGCATTTCATTTTTTTCAGAACATTTCAGTTATAGAACATTTACTTGATACTTTTTTCTAGAATATTGAAATCATTCTGGAGAAAAATGACACTTTTTACCTGGTATTGTATTTTTCTACTGTAACTTAGTAATAAGAAGGTATTATTCAAAGAGAAAATGACAGAAGTTTTTAAAACATAAAATTATGCAGAATTGTGCTAGAGAGATAGCTCAATGGTCTAAGCGCCTGCTTGGCAAGTGCAAGAACCCTAGTTTGATCCCTGGTACTGCGTGTCATGCTGGCCCTGCAACCCCGGGCACGCTGTGCCAGCCATCAACACTGGGCATGGTGGTGCATGCCTGCAGTCCCAGCACTGGGGAGGCTGAGAGAGGAGGATCACTATGAGTTTGAGCTGCACAGCAAGTCCCTGTACCACACAAACAAACAAATAAATAAAGGAGTTTTTTAAACTTATGCAGAATTAAAGACTCCTTTTGAAGAAATGAAAAATAAAAAATGACTTTATCAAAATTAAAAGGAAACTGAAGTACAGAAAAGTTAAATATTATCAAAAACGTATTCAAAGTAAAATTTATACGATACGATGAAAATACATGATGAATATCCAATTTTTTTTTAACAAAATTTATACCAAAAACACATTGCCATTAATCTGCCTCAGAATACTGCCTCTACCTTCAAACATACTTATCTTTCTTGCCACTTTCTAAAGTGCTTATGGAAGTGATTGCTCTTTCATGGAGATATGTGCCAGTACCGTGTGACATAAATGCCTTAGATGAACTCACCTTGGCCTGACTACCTCTGCATCCTGAATCAGTTCAAAAACATTTACCATTCCTAATCATTTTGACTTTTCGTATTTTAGGGAAGGGTCTACAGGTTGTTCAAGGTCTCACTACTAAATCCAACTCCCAGTGATCCACCTGTTTACAGCCTCCCAAAAGCTGCAATTACAGGCATGCGCCACCACGCCCAGTCTCAATTGCTGCCTCAGTGTGTGCCCTGGAGGCAGGGCTGGCACAGCAGGCCCGGGGCATTTTGACTTTTAAGAAGAGCCAGAAGTCAGGCAGTGTCAAGTCCAGTGCATACTGTGCTGGAGGACACAGAGTGAGGGGTTTTTTTGCAATTCTTCCTTTCCACTGGATGGCACTCACCAGCAGCATTCACTGTAGTTTTGATTATGCTTCTTAAAGACATTCTCAAAAGAGGACTTCCAAAACTGCTTCAGAAAATAGCATGCATGGTGCAATTAGTGGTTCAAAGCTGAGGGCAGTGCTTTGAGGGGGATTCACGGCAGTGTGTCTTTTAAAGTTTAAACATTCACTGTATCTTTTTATTATACTTGCATGTTTCCTGATTTTGAGCTAAAGACTATATTTTAAATTATATTAGTAATTATTTTTTAAACTGTAACTACACAGAAGTAATGTTTATCCCTAATGCCATGGTCTTCATTTTTTTAACTGCAAAATAAGTAGTCAGATGAAAAGTGTTGAGTTTCTTTCTTTCTTTCTTTTTTTTTTTTTTTTTTTTTTTTTTTTTTTTTTTTTTTTTTTTTGGCAGAACAGGGGATTGTACTCAGGCCCTTGCACTTGCCAGGGAAGTGCTTATTCCACTGAGCCATCTCCCTGGCCCTTGAGTTTCTTTTAATGTCTGCTGCAATTTGAGTCGATGTCTGAATCGTTTTTCACTGATCATCAGAATCAGTGATCTTTTCTCTTGGGGATTGCTCCCCATACTGCACAGTTCATCTTTTGATGCTGGTCATGATTAAGTTGCCATGTTGAACCCTTACTTATCTCTTCATAAATGCAGACTTCTTATGTGTCTTTGTGTGTACAAGTTTGTGAGAGCAAAAATACGTTTTGTCATTTCTCATCAATAGCATCTAGCACAGTCATTTGCAGAAAGAAGACCAAAAATACACACCATGATGGTAACTGTCTAGCCCATTTCAGTTTGCAAAAACAGAACTAGCTATCACAGCTGTGGCATTGTGAATCTTGTCTCAGAAGCAAATGTGTTTTTCTTTTTTCCAGAAAGACAGCATGAAGCGAGTGTTTTCTGGCATTCAACCTACAGGAACCCTCCACCTGGGAAATTACTTGGGAGCCACTGAGAGCTGGGTGAAGTTACAAGACGAGTATGACACAGTGCTGTACAGTATTGTGGACCTCCACTCCCTCACTGTCCCCCAGGACCCCACCGTCCTTCAGCAGAGCATCCTGGACATGACGGCTGCCCTCCTCGCCTGTGGCATAAACCCAGAGAAAAGCATCCTTTTCCAACAGTCTCAGGTTAGCTTGCCGGGTTACAACTGAGAACATCTTTACTTTCAGATTATTTGAAGTAAAATTTGAATGATTGAAATAGCTCCTTTTCATGAGTTTTAAAAACTGAGGATGACTTCACCAAATGTGATTATTTCACTTTACTCTCTTATCTGTACTCATATCATTAAGTATTTTCATATTTCAGTAGTATTTTTCAACTTTTCTTCCACTATTCTTCAAAAATGAATAGTTCTTCATCTACCAAGAAGTTGTATTTGATCAGTACTTCCAAATTTGGAACTGTTTTTCTATATTGTATTGCATTTAATCTGATGACTTCCTGCTGTTGACTAATCTCTTTGATCAAGAATAGGACATAGTGATCAATGGTTTTATATAATTCAAGTGTTGCTTTTTGGATATATATTTGGTAGGCCTAATGGATAAGTCCCATTGTTCATTCATTATATAATAGTTTTTGATAAGATTTGATAAAATAAGCTGGGAAATTGGAAGACAGAGTCCCAGAGTCTTGTGGCCAAGCCAAGAAAGACTTCAGAAGAAAGCCAAAATACTTGATTAATATCTTCATTATACGTGAATCAGTTTATTCTTGGACAGGCAAATAGTCTGGCGCTGATACAGGATAACTGAGAAACACTAGCAAGTATGATATAATTTTACCTGCATCAAGCCCGCATTACATATTTACTTTAACCTGCAGCAAAAGAATTATTTTCTTTAATCATAAGCATCTATCATTATTTTAATGTATGTCTTATTATGCTTTGAACTTAGTGTAACAATTCATACAAAGCAAGTGGTTGAAATATATATAGTAATTACATGGCTGAGGTGTAGCTCAGTGGTAGACTATTTGTCTAGCATGCACATGCCCTGTGTTTGATTTCCAGCACTACAAAACGCATGCACATATGCCAAATGCAGTTGTCTTCAAAATTCAATTATGTTATCAATTTGAGCTTGTTGCCAGTGCATAGATACTTTGATAAAATACTAGAATACAATCATTAAAAGACCAATAAAGATAATTTATCCCAAGGAATTTTGTTTTTTAGTCAAAAAACATTTACTTACTCATGGCTTTTCAGATTCAGTTTTGGAAAGCTATAGTTCTGTCCAACACTTGCTTATATTGAGTAAACATCTGTCTTTCTATAATTTCCATCCAGGGCTGGGGAGATGGCTCGGTGGAATAAGCGCTCCCCTGGCAAGCGCAAGGGCCTGAGTTCAATCCCTGGTTCCGCCAAAAAAAAGAGAAAAAAAAAAAAAAAATGCCTGAGCAAGTATAATTTCCATCCATTCAGTTAATGTCTGCTCTCTAAATATAGACAACAAATGAACTCTTCTACACAGCTACTCTTCACATACTTGGAGACATGTATTATATACTATCCTTACCCTGAAGGGTTTCTCTTCTAAATTTATTGTTTCCAGTTCACTCTGTCCCAGTGAGACCTACCTTAGAAGTATTCTCCCTTTCTCTCTGAAAGGAATGTGTCTTTCATATTTCATGCAATAAGGTTTATTCAAGCTCTTTGCATCCGTGTCTCTCTATCACATGGAAAGGTGGTCATCATCAGGATCATCTAATGATTTTGCTAAGCACATCATCTTCGTTTTATCTATGCTGGTTTTTTTTTTCCAGTACTGGGAATTGAACTTAGGGTACTTGTGCTTGCCAGGTAGGTGCTGTGCTACTGAGCTGTATCACTGGCCCTAATCTGTTTTTAATACAAATTCTATCTTTATCCATTTTTGATGCTATTTCTAAAAATTGCATTCCAACTTGAAGTGCATATTGTCTTAACTGAATATGTCTATATCCAGTCAGTCCTTGTCAAATGGTTTTCTAAATAACTTGTAATTATTAACAGCTTATTTACAGTAATATTCAACAAATGTACTTTAAACTTACTCCTCCAGAAATAATTACCATATTATAATATTAGCATATTATAGATGTGTTTCCCTTTGTAAAGGGTCTTTGGTGGGGACCTCCATGAGGTCTAAATTTCTCAGTAATTGTTATTCATTTTCCATATGGCAGCATTGTTGTGTAAAACAGCAGTTATGAAAGAGTAATTCACAGCATAACCCCTTTCCTAAATGAGGGGTAAGAAAGTGTACCTTCCATCTGAATGGTACCATGGAGCTTCACAAGCTCAGGGATTCTAAGAAAGCTGTAGTTCTGGGTCGCAGCATGCATGGGGCAGTGCTGACTACGTGTGTCTGCTTCCTGTCTGCTTCCTCAGTGTAGGTCTGAGGCTGCCTCACAGTTCCTTCCCTTCCTGCCTTTCCTGTCAGCTCTGTTGTAAGGAATTTTGATAGTTCAGCAGCAAGCTTGAGAGAGGTATTCATTTTGCCTGCATTTTATAACATTTTCCTCGAAGCCAATCCAAAAGGCTTCCTCAGTCTTTCTGACTGTGGGTCATGCTTAATCTTGACCATTTCCTTTTCTTTTTTGTTGACAAATGAAACTTATGTATATATATAAGTACAATGCAATGTTTTGTTAATATGTACAAACTGTACAGTGCTAAATCAACTTCATGAACATATTAATTACCTCATGTTTTTGTAGTGAGAACATTTAAAATTTATTTTACATGTTGTTGACTTCAGTGCTGTGGTATACAAAAAGCTTCTCAAATTTGTTCCTTCTGTCATTTTGTATCTCATGTCACCAGCGTTTCTCCATTTCCTCAACAGTTCCCTATGAGTTCTTTTTTTTTTTTTTTTTAATGTATTTGGGACAGGGTCTCACTACATACCTCAGACTCATAGTGATCCTACTGTTTTCAGCCTCCCCAGTGCTGAGCTTAGAGATGTGTGCAACACCTCGCCCAGTCTGTGAGTTCATTTTTTGTTAGATCCCACATATGCCCTGTATGGTATTGATATTTCTATGCCTCACTTATTTCTCTTAACATAATTTTGTCCTGGTTCATCCACGTTGTCACAAATGATAGGATTTCCTTCTTTTTCAAGACTGAATAGTATTCTGCCCTGGGTATATTTATTTATGCCACATTTTCTTTATCCATCAATTGATTGACACCGACTGACTCCACATCTTGGCTAATGTGAAGAGTACTGCAGAAATCATGGGCATGTAGACATCTCTTTGACATACTAATTTTATATTCTTTGGACATATACCCAATAATGGGCTTTTGTGACATTTCTGTTTTTAACTTTCTTTGAAACCTCCGTGCCATTTTTCATAATGACTATCCTAACTAATAGTCCCTACAAGCAAAGAGTTCTCTTTTCCCATGTTTTGTTAACAATTATTATCTTTTGACTGTTTAATAATATCCATTGAAATAATGTGAAATCATTAACTTCTCAATTAGCTGTCTGAAGTTAGACACCTTGAGCAATCCAGGGCTTTTATTATACCCCTAGAGTATCACTTTCATAAGAAGTATTTGTGGGCTGGGAATTTTGTTCTGCCCCCTGCCTGCCAACCTGCACCATGCCTTTTCCTTAGGAGCTCCTGGCAGAGGGACAATAGGGATCCCCAGCCAACATCAAGGGTTCTACATTATTTCTTGCCTCGAAATGAAAATCCCCTTTACTTCTGTCCCACACTTACAGAATGGCAGTTCATTCCCTGAGTGGCAGTTACCTTTCTTTCTTTCTTTCTTTCTTTCTTTCTTTCTTTCTTTCTTTCTTTCTTTCTTTCTTTCTCTTTCTTTCTTTCTTTCTTTCTTTCTTTCTTTTTGTGCTCATTATTAACTTTATAGAAAATCAATAATAATTATATAGCAAATTAAAAACTGTAGCTTTTTCCCATCTTGCAAGATGGCAGGTGAAAAAACTGAGAAGCCAGACACTAAAGAGAGGAAACCCAAAATGAAGAAGGCTGCTGCCAGTGGTACTGGTTAAAAGGGTAAGGTGAAGGCAAAAAAGTCCAAGAAGGGCAGCCCCACTGCAGCCGAAGTCCTGTCCTGGTTACAGGAATTGGTAGATAGTCCCGATCTGCTATGTGTTCCAGAAAGGCTTTGTACAAGAGAAAGTTCACAGCTGCTAAATCAAAGGTTGGGAAGAAAAAGAAGGAGAAAGTTCTTGCTACGATCACAAAACCAGTCGGTGGGGACAAGAATGGAGGTACCCAGGTGGCTAAGCTTCGAAAAATACCTAGATACTACTCTACTGAAGATGTGCCCCGAAAGCACTTAAGCCATGGCAAGAAATCCTTCAGTCAGCATGTGCGGAAACTTCGAGCTAGCATCACTCCTGGCATCATTTTGATCATCCTAACCGAGTGTCATAGAGGAAAGAGAGTGGTCTTCCTGAAGTGGTTGGCCAGTGGCTTGCTACTTGTGACTGGGCCTCTTAGCCTTAATCATATTCCTCTAGGAAGAACACACCAGAAATTTGTCATTGCCACCTCTACAAAAACATATCAGCAAAGTGAAAATCCCCAAACACCTCACTGATGCTTACTTCAAGAAGAAACCCAGACACCAGGAGGGCGAGATATTTGACACCAAGAGAGAGAGATACCAAATTTCAGAGCAGAACAAGGTGGATCAGAAACCCGTGGAGTCACAGATTTTAGCAAAAATCAAAGCCGTTCCTCAGCTCCAGGACTACCTGCGATCCGTTTTTGCTCTGACAAATAAAATTTATCTTCATAAATTAGTGTTCTAAATTTCTTACTATCCTAATTGTCTTAGTTACTTTTTATTGATTGTTGGGATAAATCCCTGACACTCAAAATGAAGGAAAGGTTTATTTACCTCACAGTTGCTGGAGGGTTCAGTCCATACTCCTATGGCTCCAAAGCAAAGATCAGCAGTTCAAGGCAGCAGAAAACAATTAAGAGCAGAGGAGGAGCAGTAGCTGCAGTGTCCATGAAACCTGACTTCTACACTAACTGCGAAGGCCAGCACTCCACGGCTCCTCAGAGGACTGCGGCTTCTCCATGGAAGTGGGACAGGAAGTGGAGCAGAGCAGCAAGAAACCTTCCTTAATTCCTTTATATATACTTTTTGTGCTGAGTCACTCTGGGGCAGCCAGAGGCACTAGGTTTGAACCAATGACACCCTAGTTCCAGCCCAGTTATGGGAACTGCCAGCCAAGGTGACACAGTGTATCAACTATTACACTAATGAAATAACTGATACATTTTTAAAAAGTCAATAAGGGCCAGGAAGATGGCTCAGTAGAAAAGCGCTTTCCTGGCAAGCACAAGGACCTGAGTTCAATCCCCAGTTCCACAAAAATAAATAAATTAATTAATTAATTAATTAAATAAAATAAAAATTGTAGATAAATACTGAAATGTGAAAGATATAGGATGTAGACAGAGTGAATTTTAGAAAAATATTTCTGAAATGTATACATAAGATGAGATTAATAGATTGCGCATTGTGAAAATAATTATTCACAAACTTAAATGAATATAACAAAAATTGTCTAAGGTAAGTATGAAGAAGAAAATTTACAGATCAGTAATCTAATAGTTCTCTCTGTTTCAAAATCAAGAAACTTATATTCATATAATTAGAATTCTCAAAATAGAAGGAGTAGGTAATAAATATTTAAACATTTAAAATTTCTGAATTTAGTTAAAATTATAGCACCACATTTGCAAGAAAAATGAACCTTTTGCACAAAAAATATGAATGAAATCATACCAAGATACACAAAACTGAAATTGTCCAGAACTAATTGTAAAGAAAAAAAGTTCATTAAAGTGTATACCTAGAAAAAAAATTAGTTATGGAAGAGCAAAATTAAATGCCATCTTATTCCACATTAGAAAAAAAAAAAAAAAAGAGCAAGTGAGTAAGAAACTGGACTTATTTATTCAAAGGATTGAAAAAAAAAATCTGTCCTCATTGGATTTTATACTTAGCGATCTTAACTTTGAAAACTACAAGTAAAATACTTTCCAGTTATACATACTCAAAATATTCTAATACCTCCAGATGTAGCATAAAGAAAATAGCAAAGACCATAATTCAGACGGCAAGAGAAGTTGCTCTGTGGTTCTAGATAAAGAATAAAGAGCTCTCAAAATGGTAATTATGCAGGACTATGTAAAATATAATTACATTAGGCGAATCCATTAAAAAGGTCATTGAAAATTTCTACAAAATGGAATTAATTTTATGTCAGGTTATATACATATTTTTTCATACGTGTGTGTGTGTGTGTGTGTGTGTGTAAAAGACAAGGAAGAACTAAAGTAAAATCAATGGAAAATAGAAATATACATTTTAAAGTTTCTAATACTAGGAGAAAATATCATACCATGTCTTATAAGTAGATTGTAAGTAAAAGAAACAGTATAAATATAAAACACCCAGTACCACAAAAACATCATAAAACAAAAATTGAAATTAAACAATATTCAGAAAGTTAATTAAATATTAATTCAAAATTAAGTATTTCAAAATAATATTCAAAATTAAAATTAAATTGTGCGTCCAAGAGGCCAGAATGTAGTATATGATATGTACGAATCTGTGATCAATTCATTTTTTTCAATTCATTTTTTATTTAATTAATTTTATTGAGAAAGAAATAACAATGAGACAATTTCAACACAGGTTAGTAGGACAGTTACAATATTAATACATTGCATATTGTTGTCTTCATAGTAGGTATTCATAGTACAAGATGCAGGCATGATAAATACTATTAGTACAAAACTTTCTCCTCATTGGACAAAGAGAAAGTAACTGTATATCTGTCCTAAATATGGCCATTTATATCCCCCTTTTTTTGTTTATTTTTTTGTCATGTGATCAATTCAAATATTATGTGAGTACCCTGAATTGGGATCAATTGGGATCAATTTAGAGTACTAACAGTATTTGATTAGGTTACTATATACCAAAATATCAACTCAGAAAATGTTTTCATGGGTAAAGAATTACTGAGAATAAAACTTAACAAAAATACTGGAATGGCAAATGTATGACCAGCACCTCTAACAGTTCGGGGATAGGATATCACACAAATTTCTAGTATGTGGTGGAAATGGACAGTGTTCATGACACTTATTGGTGGCCAGGTGTCACTTGTGGGACTGAGCTACTGCTATTTCCTTGATATCCACCCACCCTGTAGACCTGGACTGAATCATGTTTCATAGGGTGCAGGAGAAGTCCATTTGTAGAATATGCTGATGGAAATATTTTGCTGCTGTATACAAAAGAATAATTGAAAGACTGGTGTTGTATACCTCTTTTTCTCCTGTGTTTAATTGTTTGCCCTATTGGGTGGGTTCTTTTCATTCTCATTCATGGAGTTGTCATTTTGATCCCTCTAGAATTTCTTTTAGTAGTCTTTGTGGGGTTAGCTGTGTAATCATGAAATTCTTTAGTTGTTATTTGTCACGGAAGTATTTCACTTTTCATCTAGCATGAAAGAGAGTTTTATCAGTCTGGGTTGGAATTTGTTTTCTTGCGAGACTTGAAGTACGTTTCTCCATGCTCTTCTTGACTTGGCGGTTTGTGAAGAGAAATCCACCATTATTCTGATGGGTTTTCCTTTAAATGTGATCTATTTCTTTTCTCTAGCGGGTTTTAGTATACTGTTCCTGTGCTGCATTTCTAGGATCTTGATTAGTATATGTCTGGGTGTCATTTTAATTGAGTTGATACTATTTGGAATTCTATATGCTTCAGTTACCTGAATGTCAGATTGTTTCCCTATACTTGGGAAGTTTTCTGCTGTTATTTCTGCCCATATTCTTTTTTTTTATTCTTTTTATATCATTTGTATTGACTACTTCTTTCTCATTGATGCCTATTAGTCTTACGTTGTTCATCTTTGCATCATCTTGCAGATGTTGAATTATTTTTTTCCTGCTCCTAGTTGTTTTTAAGAGATCTTTTCTTACCTTTTCGCTAGTTGCAATAGTGTCTTCAAGGTCTGAAAGTCTGTTTTCACTTTCATTCAAATGGTTTTGCCAGTTTGTGATTGAGGTTTTAATTTCCTGTATATCACTTTGAATCTGCTTCATGCATTCTATTTCTTTCCTATATTGCTTATTCAAGGATTCCACCATTTTTCTATTTTTTATCAGTGTCTTCTTTAGAAGCCCTTAGTATTTCTTTCATTATCGTTATCATTTCTTTTTTTACTTCAGAAATTATTTCGGATCTGACTTCCTCTATACCTTACTGAAGTTGTTTCTTTACTTCAGAAGCTATTATTTCAAAGATTTCCAATTTCTTCTATGCTAGTATCTCCTGTATTTGTTCTGGGTGGGCTCAGGACCTAAAAATTCATTTTGCTCCTTCTCTTTGTCATTTTGTATAGCACTGTCCTCTGACCTTTGGTGTACAGCTTTGGTAGAGTTATTACCTTCGCACCATGTCTGGATTTACAAAGTTCAAACTCATTCAGCTGGGTGTGGCTTGGGTCTGGCTGCTGTGCTCCACTTCTTCCTGCTGCAGCCCTTGGAAGCGAACTGGCTGTGCTGCTTTGGCAAGATGTTCTGCTCCTAGATTAGCTGGGTGGGTCTTGCGTCTAGCCTCTGCAGGGAGTTCTTCTGCAGGGTTCCACACTAGGCCTGTCTGATGCAGGAAGTTCCATACACATGCCTCACTTGGGTGTTGACTCGAGTGAGGATCCGAAGTGTCCCCACCTTTCTACCAAAAATGCACATGTACTTTTCTCCTGCCTTCATGTAAAACATCTAATCTCAGGTTAGCTAGCAAGGCCTTCAGCAGTTAGGTCTCAAAGGGCCTCAGACTACCATTTCTTCCACTAAATTATAAAGCTATTTTTATTAACAGTTTGTGGGCCAATGAGATAGCTCATCGGTCTAAAGTGCCTGCTTAGGCAAGCTTGGGCAAGCACAGGGACTGCAGTTCCATCTATGGTGCCACATGCCACACCAGCCCCGCCCCTAGGGCAGGCTGAGCTGGCCACACACACACACAAAAAAAAGATAGCTACTACTGTCAGTTTATTTTGTATTCACATGATTAGATTCAGTTTCATTGGTGATTCTTTAACGCAGATGTTGAAAATTTGTTTTTCAATTTTTATTTTGAAGAAATTTGATGAATCAGTTCTTTGCACAGATAATATAAATTCATTTATCCACATTTTGTAGTATTTTTGTTAGTTCCCTAATATTATGAATGTTGTCATACATTAAGCCTTTAACTGATCATTAAATATGTTACAGAAAGGAAACAAATTTGGAAAATATTCTTAAAGCTTTGACAGTTAATGCCAGTTAAATTAATTACACCTGTACCCCACACACATACACAGAATTATTTGTATGTAAATGAAGGGTATTTGAAACTGTGTTAAAGAAAAATATTGTTTTATATTCTTATTCTTCTGTGAGTTTGATTTTTTTTGGAGCCCATATATGATCTCACTCCTCACTGTGTTAAATTATTTTTACATTTATTACTTTTTTATATTTTAAAATTTACATGAAATTTTTACAGTGTATTTACTGCTAGATTATAAAGACAGTGTGACCATGTGCTGTTCTTCTGGATCAGAAAAAAGTCCTGGTAATGATGCGAGGTAGGGAAAGAATTTTGTAAAATGCTGATTTTACCACTATGTTCATCTCTCATCCTTTAACACTCATTCTCCGCATTTTGACTGAACCAATTTGGATGTATTGAAGATTTTTCTCATTATTTTCTTTTTCTGTTTTCTTCCACTGGCCTATAGTCATGGTGCTTCCCCTAAAATATGTTTGCCATATGTGGGAAACTCTACAGACTCTCTTCTAAAAGGGTGTGTGTGTGTGTGTCTGTGTGTGTGCGTTTGGCAGAGGTCTCTTTCTAAATGCCAAAGTCAATGGACTTTAATATCCAGCAGGCCTGAGTGCAGATCCAATCTGAGTGCCACAGATGTCTCTGAGGTGCAGCTCCTCACATCCTTCATTGTTACTTTCTTGCAATCTAATCACCCTCCAGATGGAAGATAAAAAATGGGAGACGTAGCTTTAGGCGCTGGCTTTCTGCCGAGGCCAGGCAAAACGACAGTTTAGAACATTAGACATCGTGTTATAGAAAGTCCAAAACAGTCCAGGGAGGAGAATGGAATCTGCAGTTTTGGAATGTGGCCTTGTTCTCTAGTTAGAGTTATGTTTTGTTTCCCAGGAAACTAAAATCAATAATAATAATAAATAAAAGGGGATGATAGAGGAATCAGTTTCTGAACGAAGGCCAAAGGAACTGACTATAAGAATATTGGCTCTCTGTGCTCAAACAGAAGTTATACCTGACTCACTGTTCTTTGTCTTAGAAGGTACAATGAAGGCCTAAAGTTGGAGAGTCTCTTTGTCTTTATTTATTCTGGTAATTAGAGAATCACATCAGAATATATGTTCTTGATTGGTGAACTCTCAATATTGTTAGATGTCAAGAACAGGTGCATATTTAACTCAGAATAGAAAGAAGCAGAGAAATGTCTGCAGAGAGTCAGGAACTTGGGGGATTTATCTGTACACTTGATATTACCTCCAGCATTCCTGGCAGAAGTAAGGATCTAAATAGCCTGTGGCGTAAGTAATGAGCAGTTAGAAAACTGATTATATACCAACTCTGCATATATTCCCTCTCTGCCAAGTTTCCACTAGTACCCACATACTCCTCCTTGCTTAGGTCAGCACCCTGTGTGACCTGGTGAACAGTTGAGGTGTTTTTGTTGCCAGAGGAACAGGTTATAACTTGATTACACCTTCAAGAAGAGGTCTTTACTCTGTAAAGCTGAGGCAGGGGATCACGAGCAGTCTGGCAATTTAATGACTTGGCAAGACCCTGAAAAGGTTTTCTGAACTCCCCTTTTAATGTGTATAATAAGGATTTCACTATAATGATGTATCGCCCTTGGCTAATGCTAACTTTATGTCCCCCACCCCACTGTCTACATGTTGTACTGCCCTAATAGGCCCCTATTGTTGTAAAGGATTGAGATAAACTGGGATTAAAAGACAGAAGTTACCTGGCACAGAATCCACCTGTAATCCCAGCACTCAGGAGACTGAGGCAGGAGGATCATCTTGGGCTCAAGGTAGCTTGAACTATATAGCAAGACTTTGTCTCAAAAATGTCTAAAAGATGGAGATCAAATTAATGACAATGCCTTTTGTTATCCTCAGTAATAAAATATTTTCCAGCTGGTGGTCTAACTGAATGGTATAGTGTTTGCCTACCAAGCACAAAGGTCTAGGTTTGATCCCCAGCACTACAATAAAGTAAAATAAATTATCTGCAGAAGATTTTCTTGGGGCTGGGGACATAGCTCAGCGACAAAAATGTCTGCCCACCAAGCACAAGGTCCTGAGTTCAATCCCTAGTACCAAACAAAACAAAAAAGAACAAAAGAAGACAAAAAATGTGGCTTCCAGAAGACTTTCCTGGTGACTTTTTTTTTTCATTTGAAGGCTTTAAAAAAAATATTTCAACCATCAGAAAGTATAAATGTAAATGCCTTTTGAAGTGCTAACTTTTTGGCATACTTACTTTCTGTTCTGTTTTTTAGATAAAAGGAGACATTGCAAATATAATAGAAACTTGCTGCTTCCTCAGTTACAGCCATGATATTGATTTAACATTATCATTCCACATAAATGTTTATACTTTTATTTCGTATGATGTGGCCATAAGTAATCTATATTATTTCTTTTGCATTTTTAAAACTTGATGTAAATTTTATCATGCTGCATATCTTCTTGTGTTTGTATGATGTGGCTTAAGATCTGTTTGTTTTAATTGCTATATAGTATTCCATTGTTTGTCTGCCCCGTCATAATTTATTAACCAATTTTCCAGGCCAAACATCTTGATTTGTTCCATCATTTCATTCCTATAAACCATATTACAGTAAGCATAGCGAGAAAAGCCTTTCATACACAAATGAAAGACTTTAGGTGTTTCTTTGAAATATTTTTGTTATTTGCTAACTTTTGAGCAGCTACCATCATGAACAGTTTTCCTATTTTGTTGCTTGCCTTTTCACCCCTTTGACTGTATTTTTTGATGCAAATAAGTTATAAATTTTGATGTAATAAAAGAGCAAAGATACCTTCATTATTTTGTTGGACCTGAACTCCTGGGGCCAATATAAACAGAAACTTACTGAAAAGATAGATAGCTTTTTCATAAAAAACCAATTAACTGTCCAGCCCAGGCGCAGCATGGGTGAGACTCTCTTGCACCCCCTTGGGACGCCCCCGACCACTCCGCAGCACCTCCCCCACCCCACCCACCAAGTGGGAATTTCTGCCGCATTCCAGGAACCCCCAGACCCAGTCCTAGCCCAGGCCTGGTGAGTGTGTGGAGAGCTTCCAGCTACCCTGCGCCTGCAGGACCTACTGGTCCCAGCCCAGGTGCAGCATGGGTGAGACCCTCTTCCACCCCTTGGGACGGCCCCCACCACTCCACAGCACTTCCCCTACCCCGCCCGTGGAGTACGAATTAACTGTTTACTGTCAAGATCGGGATATTTTCCTTCAAGTTAGCTAACTTAAGGGGTATATGTGTGATAGGTTGTTACTGTTCATAATTCTTCACTTTCATTTTCAGTTAACAGTAGAAAACAGATCACATGAGTTCTCTGTCACCACTACAGTACCACCATGTCTTTTTGTTGTTGTGTTGTGGGTTGTTTTTGTTGTTGTTGTTGTTTTTTTTTTTTTTTTTTTTTTTGGTGGAACCGGGG
>NW_004524833.1:461481-463599 GCF_000260255.1 Octodon degus | reverse complement strand
GTCCCTGTGCTTTGCTAAGCTTGTTCTAAGTAGGTGCTTTAGACCACTGAGCCATCTCACCAGCCCTTGATAGCATTTTGTTGCATCTTGCCTTTTATTCATTCAGCCACACTTGTCTTCTGATTATTATGTCTTTTTTTTTTTAATTTTTTAATTTTTTTTCATTTCTGTGTATTTGGCACAGGGTCTCACTGTGCAGCTCAGCCTCATAGTGATCCTCCTGTTTTCAGCCTCCCTTGTGCTGGGATTATTGGTGTGCACCACCACACCCAGACTCAGTCACTGGCTCAGACCCTGGGGGAGGGGCCAGAACAGCATGCAGGACAGGGATTGAACCCTGGTCCCTGTGCTTGCCAAGCAGGCACCACATTGTGTCTTTTATTAGAGAGTTTAATCCATATACTCTAGGTTTTTATCGATAGTAAAGACTTACTACTGCCATTATATTGATTGCTTTTTTGTTGTTTTGTAGCTTGCTTCCTTTCTGCTCCTTTCTTGTTTACCTTTGTGATTTGATTAGTTTCTGATGTTCTCTGTCATTTGCATGTGTTCAAGCAGAGTCTTTATAAATCATTCTGTATTTGCTGTAGCCCTCTTGTCTTTTTCCTCTAGTATAAGGATTATAGGTTCCAAAAAAGAGGCTACTCCTTCACTTTGGATCTTAGAATGAAAAGATAGCTAAAGCAGTTGTAGCCAATCTATAGACACTGATATGTAATGCATCTGAAAAAGGCCCAATTACCATACACTGCTTGTGTTTGGAGGCTATTTATTCCCAGTATTGCCAAGCAAAATAGATAAATATAATGCTACAAGTAAAAATGTGTATACACATACATGCATATCTAGTAAACAACCAAACTTACTTATTTATTTTTGTACCAGGAATCAAACTCAGGACCTTACATTTGCCAGGCAGGCACTGTGCCACACAGCTATTTCCCTAGCCCCACAACAAAATTTAGGTGAGAATGAGTTTTTAAATCAAGGGGTTGATAGAATAAACCTATCTCACTGTGGAAGTCTTGGACGAAGAACAAGGTTGGGCACCCCAAGTTTGTATACACATTTATTGGCAAATACTAGCACTAGCAGGAGACAGACCAGCTGAAGACAGGTTGGGAGCTTGTTGGTGATACAGAGCTCTTTTAATTAAAATCAGATGCCGATATAAGGTTCTTGTTAAGGGGATTTGTCATGGGGATGATAAGAGTCTAATAAAAATACCTCAGCGTGAAATTGCTAGTTTCCGAGAGGAAACAATAAATGGGAATTTGTGAGCCTGAAGTCTTCCAAGTGTCCTAACTAAAATGTAGAGGACCTGATTCCTGGGAAGATAACATTTATGTGGGAAATCATAAAATTCTCTGGGACACTGAAAGTATCTCAGACGTTTGATCCAGAAATTACTGAGCCAGGTAATTGTTTGAGTAGGTGTGACTGATACCTGGCAGCTCTGTCTTTCTGAATCATTGCTTTCCTGCACTCCTTAATTAAATATTTTTGGAATTCTTTAAAATATGAATATGTTGAAGACATAGGGGTAGGCAAAGATTTCATGGACAGAAATCAAATTACATGGGAAACAGGTGAAAGAATTAACAACTGGAACCTGCTCTTACTGATAAGTTTTTTCACGTCAAAAGAAATTACCAACAAAGTGAAAAGGCAACCCACAAATTTAGAAAAAATCATGACAAATAAGTACTCAGACAAAGATCTGCTCTCTAGAATCTATAAAGAACTAAAACACACTAGAGCCCCAAAATTTAAAGACCCAATCCAGAAATGGGCATCTGATAAGAACACACACTTCTCAGAGGAAGAAATTAAAGAAGCGAATAAATATATGAAAAAATGCTACACATCTCTAGCCATCTGCGAAATGCAAATTAAAACAACGTTACGATATCATCTCCAGGTAGGATTCATCCCAGGAATGCAAGGATGGTTCAATATTCGAAAATCTATCAATGTAATACACTATGTCAAGAGAGCGAAAATTAAAAACCACATGATCATCTCCATTGATGCAGAAAAGGCTTTCGACAAAGTCCAACACTCATTCATGTTCAAAGTCCTACAGAAAATTGGAATAGATGGCCTCTACTTCAATCT
>NW_004524833.1:441449-441862 GCF_000260255.1 Octodon degus | reverse complement strand
AAGCCTTTATATTGAAGTGGATGCCATTTGAACATTTACTCATAAGTGAAATAAACCAGACACACATATGTAAATATCGTAGTCTCCCTAGTATAAGGACTCAATGAAGAAATAGAAATAGAAAGGTATAATACAAGTAAAAGGAAGGCAGGATCTCAAGGACTAACTAATCAAGAGAGGGAAAGGAGAAGAGCTAGGAAACATGAATAAGTCAAGCCATACAGTTATATGTAGAAGATGCGCAAGGCAATGGTCCTTAGAATCTTCACAAGATTTTTTAATCTAGCAGAAAATTGGAAAGATTCTCACCCTGACTAACTATATATACTGATACCTGTGGGCTGAGCTACTGCACTGCAGATTGTAATTTTTAATAGTAGTTTCATGCTTGGAGTGCCTGTCATTCTGGTCTT
>NW_004524833.1:353788-440699 GCF_000260255.1 Octodon degus | reverse complement strand
CCTTGGTCTTGCCCATCCATCAGAAAAGTATAAAAACAAAATATAAGAAGTAAAGCCATGCTGTTATGTTGAGCTGTAGGGGACTCAGATCAACAACTTCTGACATTGCCAATCAAGCAGAAGACCCAATACTATTATGGGCTACTGGACCCTTTTAGAATATTTTGCTGAGTTTACACACCTATAATATTCAAATAATGGAACTTAACAAAAAAGGGTATACAGACGATTGTGTCTGTTTATTCAACGTGGTTTTGATAGATATATAGTTACATTCTCTTAATGAATAGAATGACTCTTGTACAGCAATTAACCACTAGCAAGAAAGTATGCAGTGTGTTAATTATTGATACTGTCTTTCCGATTTGATTTGCAACTGTCTCTTTGCTATTTGTTTATCAATAAAATTATGGGAAAAATAAGAAAGAAAGTGGGGAAAAGCTACATGGATTCTATGTTATTTTCTTACAACTGATTGAATCTATAATTACGTCAAAATAGGATGTTAAAAGTATTTCTAGGGGCCGGGGAGATGGCTTAGTGGAATAAGCGCTTCCCTGGCAAGCGCAAGGGCCTGAGTTTAATCCCGGTTCCGCAAAAATAAAAAAAGTATTTCTTAAAATTACACATATAGCAACCGTACTATTGGCTCTTTACTATGTGGTAATTACTCTTGTAAGCACCATTAAGTGGATATTGTCCACTTCACAATGCTAATTGCAATACCAAAGCACAAACACATTGTCACTTACCCACAATCTCTCAGCTCTTAAATAGCGGAACTAGCATTCAGACCCATTAGTCTCACTCCAAAGGTAGAACGCGTAACCACTCTGCCATGCTCCTGCATATCTGTCTTTATAGTGTACCTTCATTCTTGCTCTTAATTCCATTGTAATTTAGCTTCCATCTCAATCATTCCTTTGAAATTGCTCTTGCTTGGATCAAGACATCAACAGATAAGGGCCGGCAAAATAGCTCAGGGACTAAGCACTTGCTTAGGTAAGTGCAGGGGCCAGGGTTTGATCCCTGGTGTGGCATGCTGCACTGGCCCTGTTCCCAGGTGTAGTGAGCCGGTGATGGAGTCTGGTATGGTGACACACGACTGTAATCCCAGCACTAGGGAAGCAGAAATCAGGAAAATCACTGAGTCCAAGCTGCCTAGTAAGACGCTGCACACACACACACACACACACACACACACACACACAGAGAGAGAGAAACCTAAAACAAAAGACAAATCTGATGGACATTTGCTTTCTGCAGCCTTTGATAAAGTGAATGTATTCAACAAATATATACTGATCACAAACAATGCGAGAGAGTAACTAAGATTGGCCAAACAATTATCACTGAAGAATGCACTTGTTACAGTTAGAGAATCAGAAACTTTAAGTCCTTTTCTTATAAGCACTGCCAACTTCTTTGTGGATGGTTAGTGATCCATGTTGTTGTCTATTACCTTTATTTTTCTGTGGCTAAAACAGATCTTTGTGATTTCACAATATAAGGAAACATTATATTTATGTACCTATATTTTTTGCTTTTGCCTTCTTGAATATAAAGTTAACTAAATCTTGAAATACTACTTTTCTTACATAATCATAAATGATGAATTATGAAAAAATTATTTACCTTTAACCTTTTAACCTATTTTTTCTGTATGAGAATAATTTGAACTAATTTGATGTTCTTTATTTTGGAAACATCAGAAATATCTCCACAGAATATTAAGTTTCATACCATATGTCTTAATAAAAGGATACTCCAAGGAAAATACTTGCTCATAGAGACATGGTGGTAGCTCTTTGCATATCACCAAAGCTAAGCATTTGAACCAGAGATGAAGGGAAGCAGCCGTCTTGTCTAGAGATTCCACATGGTTATGTTCTGTTTTCATTCCTTTCCCCCAATTCAGTAAAAGGGGAAACAAATTCTTCTATACATCTTCATGCCAAAACATAGCCCTTGATGGATTAATTCTAATGGGAATGCATTTGGCGTGAGGATTGGAACCAACCCTAATCCTGCTGCTTAAATTCTGGGTTACCATTTTTGGCTGATAGCTGTTTGTTTATAGCAGCAGTTAGCAATTTGCTTGGACACTGCAGTCAAAGTCACTGCCCTCAGTGAAACCCATATGGCTCTTGGAAGAAAGATAACAGATTCAGCCTAGCAACTTACTAAACTTTAAAAGTGATTCCTTGTCAAACACGTGAAAAACAACTCTTCCCTCTCTACAACTTCAGGGGAATAAAAACAAGAAGCTATCTTACACCAGATGGCAATGAAACAGTGCAGTGCTCGTTCAGTTTCGTTCCTTTATGTCCCTGTTGCAAAATCCACAAAGAAAACATTTGGGGCCACTTTGCAGCATTGGCAACAGTCTCTGTTTTTTAAGGAAATCATATGGACACAAAAAAGCCATTGTTGGAGAGTAAAGAATTTCCAAGACTGAAAAATGGGATGTACAGTAGTTAGACAGTGCCCTAGACCCAGGAATCATCCCAATTGTTGCCAGGCTTGGTTATTTGACTAAATTTGATTTGAACAAAAATGTATTGGGGACAGACTAAAGCACAGGGACCAAGGTTCGATTGCTGGTGTGCCATACCAGCCCTGCCCCTGGAGCAGGCTGAGACTGGGCATGGTGGCATGTGCCTATAATCCCAGCACTTGGGAGGCTAAAAACAGGAGGATTACTATGAGTCTGATCTGTATAGTGAGACCCTGTAGTCCCTGTACTAAAAAACGCATTAAAAAAAGTATTAGAGAAAGTTTATATTTTTTCTACTTAGACCTCTTCTATTAGAGAGAGAGAGAGAGAGAGAGAGAGAGAGAGAGAGAGAGAGAGAGAGAAACAGAGAAAGAAGAAGAGGAAGAACTAGAAATTATGAAAATACGCTTTGGAGTGGTGGGCTGATAAAATTATTCCTAACTTTCAAATCTCTAGAGCTAAGTATTTGATCTTAGCTCTAGATCAAATGGTGTGTTACCATTTACATGTAAGGTATTATTGCTATTTTCATGTATTTAAAGTCTAGCTAGAAAGGAAGGACCTGGACTGTGTGTGTGTGTGTGTGTGTGTGTGTGTGTGTTCTTAACAAATGGACTTTTTAAAGGTACAGTGAATGCATCAGGACATAATGAAACCCTTTCAATGAGATGTAGCAGACCCTGGTCACTCCTTTCGTGGAGTATTATGGAGAGAACTTAACACTACATTGATAGGTGTATCAGTTGGCTTTTATAATTTCTTCTTTACCTAAAATTCTATCATGGTCACAGTTCAACCCCCTTTACCTGTCCTTATTTTAATAATCTTGACTTCAGGTATTCTCAGCCATTTACAATAATACCTGTTACTCTTTAGTCTTGCTTATAAGCAACAAATTATTGGTCACCTTTGTTAACATTGTGTCATTTCTTTAGGTGTCTGAACACACACAGTTAAGTTGGATCCTTACATGCATGGTCAGACTCCCTCGATTACAACATTTACACCAGTGGAAGGTAAGTGCCAGTGATCTGATCAATAAACAGAAATTGATCCATTTTCCACTTTCTGCTTATTACTCTGCTGGCTCTGGGAATCCTGAGTCATCTTTCCTCCCTGCTCTACTACCCATGAATGGCTACTGCAGCATCATTCTGTGCGTCAGGATATTAAGTGGAAAATGAAAGGGTCTACAAGATTCCTTCTGCTTACAAATACTATTAACTATACCTTCTTATCTGTGTTTGGAGTCAACTTGGTGATTATTTTGTACCTACCACAAAATACTTAACAAGTACCCAGTTTCTGGATTGAAATCCCAAAGCTTCAAACCTTAAAGTCCGGATTTGAACCTCACAGTTGCTTCTCATTTCCACAGTAAATAACTGGCAATAAGGCAAAAGTATTTCCATTGCAGGGAGAAGAGAAAACATATTTTATTTAATATTTAAGCACACTCAATCTAGGAAAAATTTCAAACCCACAGAAAAAGTAACATGTATTTTTGTAAGTTGTTCAACTGAGAAAGATAACTCAGATAATTCATAACGCTTTACATCCACTTATTTTTACAATTGGATAACTTAATGGTAGATGGCGCCCAACTATGTCAACACTAATTTCAGTTTCAAGCACCTTTGAGCATATTTTCAGGGTCTTGGGTTTTCTGAGAAGTTGTTCTTTAGAAGCCTTTACGTATGCTGCACAAACAATAGGTAGCCTGGTTATTTGTGTCTCCCTAAAATTCACACATTGAAATCTAAGTCCCCCAAAGATAGAGCCTTTGCGAGGTGATCATGAAAGTAGAACTCTCATAAAAGGTGTAGGGAACCCACAAAGATTTTCTTGCCACTTTTATCCTGTGAGGACACAGAGAAGGCACCACTGAGAAGCCAAAAAGTAGGCCCTCTGGGAGTGCTGGCTTTGCCTTCATCTTGGATTCCCAGCCTCTGGAACTACAGGACATGCATATGTGTCGTGTGTAAGCCCCTTGTGTACATTATGTTTTGTTATAGAGGCCCAGGAAGACTAAGACACTAAATAAAGAAGATAGTATTGATAGTGCTGCATATTCATTACCTGCCAGGAATTTAAAAACAAAAAGTTTTGTAACATTCTCTACCATAGTTTGGTTTACGCAAATCTTTCCCATTTTATCATCATAATCTAAGTTTAATGCTGAAAGCGTTTTTTTTTTTTTTTTTTAAATAGGAAGTGAATGTTAATTTAATAGGAACTGTTCCCCCTAACTTTTTTTGTGTGAGTGGTACCAGGGATCAAACTCAGGACCTTGCGCTTGCTGGGCAGGCACTTTAGCCACTGAGCTATCTGCCTGGCCCTCCGCCTTGAAAATTTATTTGAAAGTGTCCTCTGATTACATGTTACTAGTAAACGAGTTAATTTCAGGAGAATCTCTCATACTAGCCAGTGGTTTCTTATTTGTAGGAAACAGCAATTTCAAATCCCAGCCTTGTCTTAGTACATGTTATTGTCTTCTGTGGTCAAAACATCATTAACAAATTCTGGTGATAATTTCTACAAATCTTATGTCATGATAGGTGCTAGAGATATAATAGTTGGCATAACAGACAGACAGATGGATGGATGTATTTATAAAGACAGTGAAACAAGTAATAAATTTTGAAAAATTGTGTAAGAGCAGGATTCTAGTGCCAGGAGAACCAGTAAGAGCTCATTTGCTCTTCTCCAAATTAAACTTTCATAATCTTTTTTTTTTTTTTTAATGTATTTGGTACAGGATCTCAATATGCAACTTGGACTTGTAGTGATCCTCCTGTTTTCAGCCTCCCCACTTTTGGGATTACAGGCGTGCGCCACCATGCCTGTCCTGGTTTCAGTGGCTGGCCCAGGATGCCAAGGGGTGGGACCAGCATGGCATGCGGTGCCTGGGATGGAACCCTGGTCCCTGAACTTGACTAAGCAGGCACTTAACCCTTCATAATCTTTACTCAGTGAAAATTGTGAACTCACTTTTATCATGAATATAGTAAAACAGGGCATCCTAACTTATGTTCCCTTATAGAAAGTCACTTTCTTGATAAGTTCTGACCTTATCTGTGAAATCTAAACTTTAACTGAGCTAGAAAATTTCTCTGTCTTCAGTAAAATAAATAATAAATAGTTGGGGCCGGGGAGATGGCTCAGTGGAATAAGCGCTTCCCTAGCAAGCACAAGGATCTGAGTTCAATCCCCGGTTCCACCAATAATAATAATAATAATAATAATAATAATAATAATAATAATAAATAGTGATAGTTCAGGATCTTTTCCAGGGATGAGTGACCAGAGGTGCTTTTCAGTGGTAGAATGTATATATAACATGAACAAAGCCCTGGGCCCAGGACCCAGCATAAATGAATGAATGGATGGACAAATGAGTGAACAGTGGTAAAATAGAGTCTCCTTATTCTTACATAAGCCTAGAGCCTGAAAGCAGTCCTACCAGAAAATATTTGCTAAAAGGAACTGAGGTTATATGTTATCACAGGTGGCATCGGATAATTCTTCACTTTACTTTACAATCTTAATTAGGATCAACTCAGATTTCTTCCCCTTTTCTTTTCATCCCTCACAGGTGAAGTCTACCCAGCAGAAACAGGACGGCATGATGGGTCTGCTCACATACCCAGTCCTCCAGGCAGCCGACATTCTAGCCTACAAGTAAGAAAAAAGGCCACCTCTGGCCTCACACAGACTGATGACAAGAGAGTGTATTAACTCATAAAACAAAGGTTAGGTCCATGAGAAAGGGAAGACATAGAAAGGATCAGACCTATGAATCAGTTTCTCTATATCTTAGTGATAGGAACTAAATCATAGAAGTATGCTTCAGTGAGAAAATGGTAACATTAAGAGCTAATACTTGAATATTATAGACTATGTATTTGAAACACCATGAGAACTTTATATACCTTAATCCACTTACGCTATTATCATCCCTGTTCTAGAAACCAGGAAACCGAGTCACAGAGTGGTTAATGCTGGGCCCAGAGTCCTGTATCTTGCAAAAGTTAGAGCCAGGATTTGAATCCCAGAAGTCTGAGCACAAAGTTTCTGTGCTCTCAAGCTCTATGCTGTATGTACCTCATAAGTCCATGGAGGCTCTTGTTCTATTCAGTCTATAATTTTTTTTTATTTTTATGCCATATATATTTCCCTAGTAACAATTAAACTTTAAGGGATTTAAATATCGGGGCTGGGGAGATAGCTCAGAGGCGTAAGCACTACCTGTCAAGTGCAAGGACCTGAGTTTGATCCCTGGCCCTGCATGCCATGTTGGCCCCAGAACCCTAGGCTTGATGGCTTATGCCTGTAATCCCAACTCTCAGGAGGTTGAAACAGGAGGATCGCTGTGAGTTTGAGACCAGCCTGTGGGCTACAAATGTGAGCTCAAGGCCAGCCCGAACTGTATAGTGAGACCCTGTCTCCAAAAAAAGAAAAAAAAGAAAAAGAAAAAGAATTTTAGATATTGATTTCTTGTATAATATGGATTGGAGAACAATGCTGTTCAATAGGATTTGCTATGATATGAATTGTTTTACATTTGTGCTTTCTAATACTGTTGCCACTAATAACATGTAGCTATTTTGAGCCTTTGAAATGTTGTTACAGTTCCTCTCTGACTGCATTACTAAAGCATAAGCATTAAATTTTTATTTAACTTTCATAGCTATAATCCCAGTACTCAGAAGGCTGCAAATTCAAAGCCTGTCTGGGCTACGTAAGTTCAAGGCCAGCCTGAACCACACAGCAAGATGCTTCCCTCTCAAAAAAATTAGTTAATTTTAATTAATTTAAATGTAAAGACCCACCTGAAGTTAGTGATTTCTGTATTAGAACTATAAGCTGATAATAAATATTTGAACAGTATGTACAGTAACTCCTTATGTTTCCTGGACCCATAATCTATCTGTTCAGCTACTGCTTGTGGACCTCAGAAATGCACAACAAAGAACTCCCACCCCTGTATTCCATTGTACAGCCCTGGACTTCTGGTTTCATCCCTTTCTAATTCTTCCCAGCTCCCCCTTCATCTGTCTCCTTGACCCCAGTACCACTTTCTAGAGATAAAACCTCCCATTCATGTTCACTTACAGCCTTAGTTTTTTCCTGTGAAAGCTTGGAGCAAAGGCAGAGGGAATGGGACTCCAGGCATGTATATTTCACCCCTTTCCGCTAAGGCTGTGAGAGTTAGAATTCTCTGCATGTAAATCTGATAATACTATGGAAATAGCAGTATCTGCTGTATTTCACTGTAGGATCCAAAACTCTTGAGCCGTTATGAGGGAAAACAGCTGAGAGTCGCTGCTTAGCTCTACAAGTAGGGACTATGCATGCATCCATGAGGTGTATCTTGAATTCTGATTAAAACATATAAAGATTATGCACCTGTTATATTAATTTAAATACTGGACTCATGATACCACTTGACATTTTTAAGAAAACTTTTGACTTATGCTAAGAAACATAAGAGTATTTTTCTCTAACAGACAACAAAAGAAAGCTAATAATGTGTTTCCTAAGGGAAGATATTTACATTAAAAATTCTATTAAAGATACTGATTTTCGTAGCTATAAAATAGGAATGATTATTGTGTATGAGATTATTAGAATTAAAATGAAATAGCAGTCAAGTTCTATTTCTAGGAGCTGTTATTTTTTTTGATTGATGATTACAGTTTTTGGGGTAATTCCAATTTTGGAGGTTACTTCTTTATGTAACCAAAAACTAAGACTTCACCAGGACAATATGAAAAAAAAATACAGGCATAGTAGATTTCCATAGTAATTCAAGAGCTACAATAGGAGAGTTCTCTTAAATTTAAGACTGTGAAAAAGAGTAACTTTTAACAAAAATAAAAGCTCTCTTTATGCTACCATGGAGCATGGAGTGGGGAGTAACTTTAAGGAGCTTCTCCTTCAGCTCTTTTGTTTTACAGCTACAAGCCAGTGACCCTAAGCACCTAGGGCCGGTCAGGACACAGAGGAACATCAGGGCATGTTCAGTGGTCTGCTGAGGTTAATAGTAAGCCACACATTATGTTAGGAAAGAAAATTATCACATGAAATAGCCAGAACAATACATATGACATGTACAGCATCACATGGTAAATATAGTAATTCCCTCTTCTCTGTAAGAGATACATTCCAAGATTTCGGGGGGATTGCAGAACCATATGTATGCTATGTTTTTTTCCTACACATAACTGTTAGTTAGCTTTCCATCCCTATAACCAAAGACCTGAAATAAATTAACTTATAAAGAGAAAAGATTTATTTTGCCTCCCAGTTTTGGAGGTTCCTTTTCTGGATAGGGCACACTCATTGCTTTGGGCTTCTGTGGGTGTCAGATGGTAAAGACAGGAAGTACAAGGGCTGGTGAGATAGCACAGATTAGGCAAGGGCAGAGACCGGGGTTTGATCCCCAGTAACACATACCACACTGGACCTGCCCTTGGGCACGCTGAGCTGGCGACTGAGTCCAGGCGTGGTGGCACACTTCTGTAATCCCAGCACTGAGGAGGCTGAGAACAGGAGGATCACTATGAATTGGAACTGTGTACTGAGACCCTATACTAAATACATAAAATTTAAAAAAAAAAAAAAAAGGAAGTACATGGAGAAGCAAGCTGCTCAGCTTGTGGAAGCAAGAGAAGAAAAGTGTGTTGGGGAGGTATCCCACAGTTCTTTGCATCAACATGGTCCAGTGACTTAATCCACTGACTATAAAGCCCCACCTCCTAAAGATCTGTAGCAGCTCCCAGTATCACCAGACCAAGTCCTTTACATGTGGAAGTGTGCCGGAAAAGTATCCAAACCACAGCACATACATCTCTAGGGCCATGCTTACTATATCAATAACACATAGTAGGAAATGAACAGTAATAATAAAACAAGTTAACAAAGTACTGTGCTATAGAAAACACGTGAATGTGGGCTGATTCCAAATACCTTGTTGTGTATATCATTCTTATGAGGATGTGAGATATTACAAAGCCTAAAGGATGAAACAAAGGAGATGAATGACAAAGTGTGTCGCACATCTGATAAACAGGCCATAACTTTTGCAGTTTGAAGTATGGAGCAAAATTGGCACACAATTCATTTTCTTTCTCCATAATTTCTCAGGTAGAAGATGTGTTCTTATATACACACTAGCAAAGTCAGCGTGTGGTTCTTTTCCTTTCCTTAAGAACTGTCACATTTTCACTTACGATTTGTTACTGGCATTTCTGAGTTGCTGCCATCACTGTCCTTGTGTTTTAGGGTCATATTAAGATCAGGGTTATTGAACATAAGCACTGTGACAGTGCAGTAGTTGATCTGATAACCTCGATGACCCCCAAGAAATTAATAGGTTGAGTACAGGCAGAGGGATGTTTCACGTGCTGAGCAGAAGAGATCTGCGGGACAGTGGAAGGTCTGACCACACTGCTGAGAACAGCTTGCACATTAAAATTTACACACTATTTATCTCTGGAACTTCCCGTCTTATGTTTTTGGACCATCTTTGACTCCAGGTAACTGAAAATGAAACTATGGATAAAGTGTAATTACTGGATATTTTTATTAATTCCCTAAAATACAGTTATCAGAATGTTAAAATACTGTGGTTCTTTTACCTATAAAGTGTAATAATGGGACATAGCTTAGAGGTTATTAAGCAAATTCTGTATGTATCACAGTCACCCATTGTAAACTTAATCCAAACATTTTAGGCAATAAGAGGTAATTTTTAAAAGACTGACATTGGCAAAAATAGAGTACGATCTCAAAACCTGTACATATGCTGCCATCCTTTGTACAGAGCCTGAGGTTATGAATGTCCTTCTATATAAATAGTAAGTATTTCATACATGACAGGCAAACCTTAAAAATGTTCTCACTGTTCCTTCAAATATCAGTAAGATTATCACATAAAAATATTTAATATTTCTAAGGACATACATTTCTTTTTCATCCTCAGTGTTTTCCCAACCAACTCCCATAGCAGAAATTCCCATGCTGTAAATACAGCTTTTTTAAACTTTATTGATCTGTTTGGTGGTTAGAATATGTTGTGAGAAGAGCAGAAGGGCAGGGGACATAGCTCAGTGGCATAAGCACCTGCCTGGCAAGTGCAAGGTCTTGAGTATGATCCCTGGAACCAAAAAAGGAGAAGGAGAAGGAGAAGAGGAAGAGGAAGAGGAAGAGGAAGAGGAAGAGGAAGAGGAAGAAAAAGAAGAAGAGCCAGCGAGATAGCTCTGCGACTAATCGCTTGCTTAGGCAAGCACAGGGACAGGGATTTGATCCCTAGCAATTGAAACTAGGTATGGTGGTGCGCCCCTCTAATCCCAGGGCCAGGGAGGCCAAGCACAGGAGGATCACTAGGAGTCTGAGCAGTATAATGAGATCCTGTACCAAATACATTTTTTTTAAAAAAGACAGAACATACCTTTCTTTTTATCTTTAAAAGGAAGATAATAGTGGGAATGTTCCTCATCAACATTCTGGTGTTGCAGAGATAGTTTGTTCAAATAGATTAAATGTTTTTCCATAAAACTATATGGTGAATATGAAACTACATTCCAGATAACTGCTATCTTAACCAAGAAATTATGTGCCTCATCTAATTCCACAATTGCACAGAGATATGGGGTAGACTTCTGTATGTTCCTCAGAAGAAGCAGCCTGATCATTCCCTCCTCTCTTGCTTAGGCTGAACCACCTGTGCACGTGGGGGTATTTTTTATTTGTTTTTGTTCATTTCAGATATTCCTGGATTTTTGAGATACTATTCCCAGAATATCTATGAATATTTACATTATAAATATAGATAAGTAGAAGGTTGATAGATTGAATGATTATGAAATATCTGTGGATTTTGTCCTACTAGTAAATCTGTGTAGCCTCTTCATAAAATGCTGATATAAGTCAAGTATGGGTCTGGTGTTTGCTTATGTAAAATCAGCATTAGAATGAGGGGCATGGCGGGCCAGAAAACAAGCACAAGGCAAAGAGTGGAAGAGAAGCCTTCCAGACAGGCATACAAAAGATTTATATAACTGTTTTGGTAAACTGTGGTAATGAACTCGGGAATAGAAAGCTGAAACAGTCATTTCCTTGAGAGGATGATTAATAACAGCTATTTGAAGAAATATAAAATATTCAAGAATAGTAAGTGCTCCCTTTTATTTTATATTTCTTTATTCATCTGAATGCCTAATTTTAAATGGCTGGGTATGTATTAAATAATTCTCTCTCTTTCTCTCTCTCTCTCTCTCTCTCTCTCTCTCTCTCTCTCTCTCATACACACACACACACATTTTATTTGTATTCTTTTTTATTTTTTATTAATTTTATTGAGAAACAAAGAGCACTGAGACAGTTTCAAAACCAATCAGTAGGACAGTTTCAATAATTAATACATTACCTATTGTTGTCTTCGTAGTGGTTATTCATAGTGCAAGATGCAAACATGATATCCTGTCCAAACACTATTAGTACAAATCTTTCTTCTCATTGAATTAAGAGAAAGTAGCTGTATATCTATCCTAACTATTTTGTATATGTAGATACAAAATGGTCCATTTTTATACCATTTTTTTGTTTAGTTTTTTTAGAGATGGGTATTCCCTCACCATTTAAATATGGCAGGCACGTGAATTAAGCAAAATAATCCAATATAGTCTAGTACTCCATAATAGTAGTGGATTATCCATAGGACTGACAGTGTCAGAAGTTGTTGACTTGAGCCTTTCACAGCTTAGCATATTAATATGGCCTTACTTTTTATACCTCATTTTAACAATTTTCTACTGGATGGTTAAGACCAAGATAAAGCAAGACCTCTATAACAAGAAATGTAACTTTTGTATCTGTCAAGGTCAGTCAAATCTCCTCAGGATTTATCCTGAAACCCTGTACCAAAGTTTGTAGATCCTTTGTTAATGTCAGCCATGTGGATGAGTCATGGCCATTGCTTGACCAATTTGCTCTCTGTGAAAGCCTGAAGGAATGTTTTCTCTCCATGTGACCCTCCTTAGGCACATTCTACATCGTAGATCACTTTCCTCTGTGGCCCCATAATCTCCTTGATCAGAAAATTTGGGACATCACTGAGTTACATGATGTTACAGTACAGGTTCTTTTATGTCCTGAGTCCTTACTGACCTTGAAAGGCTAGGGCTAAAATGTTGGCTGTCCTTGCAGCCCTCCTTTTTCTCTAATTTTTGGTCTGCAAACTTAAACTGTTAACCCTCCAGAGAGAAGCTTAATTATTACCCTATAACATAGACAGTTGAGCTTAACCTCACTATCTGTCTGAATATCAAACATCTTAGACATAACATGGCACAGGTATTTTCCCTCAAGTATTGATATGTTAAACTTTAAATCCCTGCAGAACATGAAGGAAAAAAAAAGAAAAAGATATTTTAAAAAATAGGAATAAACAATTACATATTTTTACACAGAAATTTAGAAATCTAACCATATACAGCATTGTAGCAGGACAGTCCCATGACATTTTTTTGTTGTCTCGTGTTTTCATTTATTACCCTTTTTTTAAACAAACATTTACTTTCCTATTTTTAAAATAAATTTTAATTTTTTAAATGTTTTTTCATCATATTCTGTAGGGGCTTACAGTTCAACATATCAATACTTGATGAAAAATACCTGTTCCATGATATGCCTAAGATGTTTGATATGCAGACAGATAGTGAGGTTAGGCTTAACAGCCTAGGTTGTATGGTAATAGCAATAAGCTTCTCTTCTGGAGAGTTAACAACCTAAGTTTGCAGACCAAAGTTAGAGAAAAAGGAGGGCCATAAAGAAACCCAACATTTTGGCCCTAGCCTTCCAAGGTCAATTAAGACTCAGGACATATGAGAACTTGTATTGTAACGTCATGTAACTGGGTAGTGTCCCAAATTTTCTGATCAAGGAGATTATGGGGCTAAAGAGGAAAGTGATCGATGATGTAGAATGTGCCTAAGGAGAGTCACATGGAGAGAAAACATTCTCTCAGGCTTTCACAGAGAGCACATTGGTCAAGCAATGGCCCTGACTTATCCACATGGCTGACACTGAGAAAGGTTCTGCAATCTGAGGTACAGGATCTCAGGATAAATCCTGAGGGGATTTCACTGACCTTATCAGATCCAAAAGCTACAACTTTTGTTGCATAGGTCTTGCTTTATCTTGGTCTTAACCAACCAGCCGAAAAGTATAAAAATGAAGTATAAAAAGTAAAGCCATGGTGTTACAGCTGTAGGGGACTCAGGTCAACAATTTCTGACAATGCCAGTCAAGTGGAAGACCCAGTACTATTATGGACTACTGGACTCTTTTAAAATATTTTGCTGAGTTAACATACCTATATTATTCAAATGACGGAACTAAACAAAAAAGGGGATACAGATGAATGTCCATTTTGTATCTTTGTATTTAAAATGGTTAGGATAGATATATAGTTACATTCTCTTAATGAATAGAGGAATTTTTTCTAATAGTGTTTGTAAATAGGATATCATGTCTGCATCTTGTACAGCAAATAACCACTAAGAAGAGAGTGTACAGTGTGTTAATTATTGAAACTGTCCTACCAATTTGATTTGAAACTGTCTCATTGCTGTTTGTCTCTCAATAAAATTATGAAAAAAAAACATTCACTTGAGAGACAGTATAGCAGTTATTGATGTGATATGACAAGCATTATATGTTAAAAAGACCAGAATGAGAGGCATTCCTAGCATGACCCTAGTATTACACATTTCTTTCTTCAGTGCAGTTGCTTAGTTCACAGGTATATAGTTAGTCAGGGGGAGAATCCTACCAATTAACTGCTAGTTTTAAAAACCTGCTGAAGATTCTCAGGATCATTGCCTTAACCATCATATATATATATATATATATATATATATATATATATTTAATAATCTGTGATATGCAAAGTGTACACAATATTTTTTTTTGTCAATAACAGAATTAAAATAGGAGAAAACAAAGAAAATTAATTAGGGCTGCTTTTAGTTCTAGGGAAGGGTCTACAGGGTGTTCAGGGTCTAACTACTAGGTTGGACTCATAGTGATCCTCCTGTTTACAGCCTCCTAAAAGCTGGGATTACAGGTGCGTGCCACCACACCCCATCTAAATCTTTGCATATAAATATATGTTTTTGCCCCTGTCATGTTTTCTAGCTTTTCTCCTTTCACTGTCTTCATTGTTTAATCCTTAAGTTCTCACTTTCCTTTTATTTGTGTTATACTTTTCTATTTTTATTTCTTCTTTTGAGTTCTTATACTAGGGAGACTGCATAATATTTACACATGTGAGTATGGTTTATTTCACTTACAAGTATATCTTCAAATGACATCCACTTATATATAAAGGCATCAAGTTTATCTTTTTTTTAGTTTATCATTCTGTATAGCTGAGTAATACTCCATTGTATAAAAATGCCACATCTTTTTAATCCATTCCTCAGGTGACAGGCATCTTGGTTGTTTCCAAGATTTGGCTATCACAATTTGTGCTCATATGAACATAGGTACACATATATCACCATGATAAGAGGTTTTCAGTTCCTCTGGGAAAATTCCCTGTGGGAGGATAGCTCTCTTGCATGGGATTTCCAGTTCTAGTTTCTTAAGGAGTCTCCACACTGATTTCCATAACGGTTGCACCAGTCTACATTCCTACCAGCAGTGGAGAAGGGTTTCTTTTTCCCCACAGCCTCTCCAACATTTGTTGTTGGGTGATTTCTTTATGATAGCCATTCTTTCTGGGGTGAGATGATATCTCATTGTTGTTTTAATTTGCATTTCACAGTTGGCTAGTGATATGGAGCATTTTTTCATATATTTATTCACTTTTTTATTTATATTCAGCAAGAATTCATTCAGCACTGGTAGTTGAAGGCACTAATCATGATCTTGAAGGAAAGGAGGCATTAACTATATGTTAAGTAGTGTCTGCCGTGCAGCACCATAGCTGCTGCACATGCTTTATGTATTTCAGTCTTCACTGTAGTTGTGTAACATAGGTAAGGTGGTATGATCCCCATTTTACAGATAAATCACATTTTAGGAGAAACTGCTGCACTTGCTCAAATAGAGATGAGCACAGTTACTTCAATTAATCAGGTTATTGACCTAAAAAATTTGAGCAAAAAAATAGAAGCGGATAAGAAGATTAGAAAAACAAAATCTGAAATGACTTAGGAAAATGAGAAAACAGGAGTCTCAAGAAACTATGAATTAGTAAACACCAGTCTGTGTTAGTTACCTTCCCAGAGATGTACCAAAATACATGAGGTAAATCAGTTTAAGAGAGAAAACTGTTTATTTTTGTTCATTGTTTAGAAGATTCACCCGTGGTGTCTTGGCCCCATAACTTTGGGCTGTGATGAGGAATTACATCATGGCAGATTATGTTGAGGAGAAAGCTTTTCACCTCATTTCAGCCATGAGGGAAGAGGGAGTGAGGGGTCAGGTTCTGCTGTCTCCTTCATGGGCACACTCCTGTGATCGCAACTCCTCCTGAGATCTCTTGGTCTCTTAGTGTGCTATAATCCAGAAAGAAACAGCAGCAGGAATGAGGAAAAGATAGACAGGAAGGCCAGAGCTGCATGGCCTGCCAACCTGGTTGGCAAAACAACCTTCAGCAAAACAGTAGGGGTATTTATACCTTTGCAAATTTAGTATCACATGACACAAGGTTGCCTAGTGACTAACAGCTGACATTGACCAGTCAGGATGCTTCTTTTAGGACTGGAGTAGCTTGACTGCTTTAGGCACTGAGGCCTAGTCTCACTTTCAGGCATGTGACCAATTTCCAGCTTCCATGGCTCCCAGTAACCTCCTTCCACTATGCTTGCTTCCAGAGGTTCCACCTCCTTCCAGTAGCATCACCACATGGCAGCCAGTCCTTCTCTTGGATCTTCAGGGGGCCAGTTGGGATCCAAACCGTAACATAAATCAAACCTTAAAACAAAGAATATAGAGAATAAAATGATTGCTCCCAAACTCCTGGCTAGTAGGGTAAAAATAGTGATGAGTCATCATGCCTGTGAATTGACCACTACCGCTAAAAGTAAGGTTTGTGGGCACTGATATAAAGTGTTTAAAGTTCCTAACACTGCTTTGGATGCTTCCAGTTCTTGGACTACATCCTTTCTTTGAGAGATCTGAACTGCTGTGAGATCATGAAAGCTATGGCCCAAACCTTGTTTCTCTATTCTGACAGCTACCTGGATACATGCTCTCACTGCCTCACGAATCATTTCCTTCTTCGTGCTGTTGGGCAGGTACCACACTACACCAGACTTCTGCTGAAATGCCCTCAGGGATAGGAAATTCTGAGACTCCTGTCCCCTGAAAACCAGCATACAAGGGGGAGAATTATGCTGAGATGTCAAACTATCCAGTTCATCCTCCAAAAACTAATGAGAAGCTATTTGTACATTTTAAGGGCAAAGTCAATTTGATATAACATATACTAGTCAAAAGCTAACTGACTTCAAAAGTTGCCATTCTAGGAAGAGAAGAGTTGCTGGCCAATCTAGTCAGGGGCTATTTCACTAGTTTGGGCCACAATTGTGGCAGTAGAAAGGGCAAGAAGAAGCCACATATAAGAGACTTTGGGGAGCTCAAACTGATAGAACTCCATTGTGACCTTGGTGTGTATGAGGGTGAGCCATCAGCAATGGGAACACTTGCCTCATGTACCTGGATTGATGGTGTTGCTGTGCAGTGAGATGGCGGACACGAGAAGAGGAAAAGTGAAAAGAATTCATAGCTCCATTCAGTATCTTCTGAAGAAGGGAAGAACTTTATAGCTGTCATAGCACCCAACACAAGACCTTTCACTTTGTGTGTTTTCAATAAATTATTACTAAGTTGGACTCATAGCAAATCCAGCAACCAAGCAGTGCTGTCAGATCTCTGCTTTCTGACAGAAAAGACAAAGCAGAGCCCTGTCCTGCGCATGCTGGGTAAAGGCAGTAGTGCTGCAAACTCACAAACACAGCCAAGGAAGTGGCGGGGGGATTGATTCTATGCAAGCAGATATTTGTAGGCAATGATTATTCATCTGGACACTAATTCTGCTAGCAGGGTGGGGGTGGGTGGATCCCAAGTAAATTAGATGCAGTAAAAAACTAAGTGAAAGAAAAATGATTTAGTCACCAAAGCAAAAGATCAGACGCATTATTATGTGACAGAAGCCATAACAATCAAAATTATGAAAGACTTTTGCTTTGTGTTGTACCTCAGAACCTACAGTCAGGGTAAAAGAAACTGAAGAAGAGTAGACATATTAATATGGATATCATTATGTTGGGTATAAATTCTTAAAGAACAGTGCTAAATTATTTGAAGTGAAAGGAATACTATGAGGGGAGAGGTTGAAAACGTGAAGAGAATAAGCCCCATAAGTGAGCGGAATCAAAGACAGCCTGAATTAATGTAGAGTGTAAACTCAGTAGATGAGAAGTAAATGCCACAATAAATTACAGGAGGTGAAAGGAGAAGCAGGAGGGGCAAGACCAGAAACAAACAACCAAAGTCAGATGCAAAAGCCATGTGAAGCAATGAGACCAGGTGAAAAACATTAAAATTTTTTAATCCTTTTTTTCAAAAATCAGAACCCCACAGAACTGTAAGAAAAAAGACAAGAATCCCACATAAGGGGAGATACACATAGCGTCATTATGAAAACTAAATGTGTTTTCTGTTTAGTTTGGTTGCTGTGTGAATCTGGAACCATTCTGACATGTGGAAATACTCATTGTGATGTGCTTAAAGTGTATTGATTATCGTAATTGTTTTTTCTGTGTTAGTTGCAGTCCATTGTGATTTCCTATGGGCTACTGTAATTGCCTTTTAACCTGCTCTGTTGGCTAATTTGGTGTGGGGCAGTCAGAATGATCTTTGCATGTCAGCTCACTGTAACCACCAGACAGGAATAGCAAGTTCCAGCCAAAGAAGAAACTTAGAGAGGTAGGACTTGTGCAAAGATACAACAAAGAGGTGGGCTGCCCAGTGCTTTGTGAAGTGGCAGTGGGAGAGGAAAAGGAGTACTTCTGTTTTTTATCTTTTATTAGCAAGTGACTTTCTGCACCAGGCTGTGTGGGTATGGCCTTCACAGTCATTTTGCAGAATTTCTTATAGTATTTATTTACTGACTTTGAAAGACAAACAGCCCTTCCATTGCAGTCTTTGTCCCTGCATTTTTTTTTTCTTCCTATCCCTTGTTTTGTCCTTGTTTTCCTTAAAATTTTAGGAGATCTCAGAATCCCCATCATATTCTGTTCACATTTCAGGATCACACCTCATTGAGTATGTGAACTGTCACTCTTACACGAATGCTCTGAGTCCATGTCAGGGCTGCTGCCCCACCCTGTGGTCATCTCTGAGGTTTTGTGTGGATGTTCGTGTTTTGTAGCGTTAGTCAACTATCAAGAAAGAAAACGATCTTATTTGCAAAAAGTCTTAGTGTACTCAATGTCAGGATCCATTATAGCTTCTTTCACCATTTTCCTTTATTATTTCAAATATAAATAAATATGTATCAGAACCTAGTATGTCATCGATCACTTTCCTCTGTGGCCCTGTGTTGTCCGTAATGAGTAAATTTGCGACACAACAGAGCACATGATGTCACAGTATAGGTTCTCCTATGTCCTGAGTCCTCACTGACCTTGAAAGGCTAGGGTTAAAATGTGGGCTGTCCTTGCAGCCCTTCTTTTTCTCTAATTTTTGGTTTGCAAACTTAAGTTGCTAACCCTCCAGAAGAGAAGCTTAATGATATTATTACCCTATAACATAGGCAGTTGAGCTTAACGTTACTATCTGTCTGAATATCAATCATCTTAGACATAACATGGAACAGGTATTTTCCATCATGTATTGATATATTAAGCTTTAAATCCCTACATAATGTGAAGAAAAAAATATATTTTAAAAAATAGGAATAAATAATTACATGTTTTTACACAGAAATTTGGAAATCTAACCATATACAGCATTGTAGCAGGACAGTCCTGTGATATATTTTTTCCTTTTCTCTTGTTTTCATTTATCCTTTTTTTTTAAACATTTACTTGAGAGACAATATAGCAATAATTGGTATGACATGACAAGCAGTACATATTAAAAAGACCAGAATGACAGGCATTCCAAGCATGACCCCAGTATTATACATTTCTTTCTTCAGTGAAGTTGCTTAGTTCACAAGTATCAGCATATATAGTCAGGGTTGTGTCCCAAATTTTCTGATCAAGGAGATTATGGGGCTGCAGAGGAAAGTGATCGATGATGTAGAGTGTGCCTAAGGAGAGTCACATGGAGAGAAAAACATTCCTTCAGGCTTTCTCAGAGAGCAAATTGGTCAAGCAATGGCCGTGACTCATCCACATGGCTGACACTGACAAAGGATCTACAAACTGCAGTAGAGGGTTTCACGGTAAATCCTGAGGAGATTTGACTGACCTTGTTAAATACAAAGTTACATTTCTTGTTATGTAGGTCTTGCTTTATCTTGGTCTTAACCATCCAGTAGAAAAGTGTGAAAATGAAGTATAAAAAGTAAAGCCATATTAATATGCTGAGCTGTAAAATGCTCAAGTCAATCACTTCTGACATTGCCAGTCCTACAGATAACTCACTACTATTATGGACTACTGGACTTTATTGGATTATTTTGCTGAATTCACACACCTGCAATATTTAAATGGTGAGGGAATACCCATCTCTGACAAAACTAAACAAAAAAAGGGGATACAAGTAAAGGACCATTTTGTTTCTGTATATACAAAATAGTTAAGATAGATATACAGCTACTTTCTCTTAATTCAATGAGAAGAAAGATTTGTACTAATAGTGTTTGGACAGGATATCATGTCTGCCTCTTGTACTATGAATAACCACTAGAAGATAACAATGTGCAATGTATTAATTATTGAAACTGTCCCAATAATTGGTTTTGAAACTGTCTCATTGCTATTTATTTCTCAATAAAATTAATTTAAAATAAAGAAATATTTGCAGGGATGTAATTATAGCTGGGACAGGCTAGGATTTCTTGACCCTGCCCAGCATCAACATCTCTTACATGAACATGTCACTATACAGAGGGTCACATGCATGACCCCGAAGAGCATGCATTGGGATGAATACATTCAGTTTGGGGGACTCATTGTGCCCCCAATTCATAAAAGGCATGTGTTTCCTTTACAAAACAGAATTCCCAGAAATGTAAGATACAGTTACAATAATTAATTTAGTGAAACTTCTTAAATCTGATGTTCTCTTCAAACTAATAATGGGAGGATAGGGTAGCTAGATGTCATTAATTGAAATCTGGAGACAATAAAAAAAAAAATGGCTTTCTGCAACTTCAAAAAAAAAAAAAGAATGGGGCCGGGGAGATGGCTCAGTAGAATAAGTGCTTCCCTGGCAAGCGCAAGGACCTGAGTTCAATCCCCGGTTCCTCAAAAAAAAAAAAAAAAAAAAAAAAAAAAAAAAAAAAAAAAAAAAAAAAATCTAGTGTATACTGAGCTCTGTTGATTACTGTGCATTTAATTATTGGAACAACTCTATGAACAACTCTATGTGCACAGCATCAGCATGCTCCCTTTTCAGGGTAAGAGGTTTGCCGTGGCACCTTAACTACTTCTTTCACAAGAGCAATGATAAACTCCTTTGATCAAAGAACTATGACCACTTTATAGCTGTATTCTCAAATATAAACTCACCAGCCAAGATATTAAATATATACTTAAAATCATCTGGATCTACCCACCTTCCCACACTGAGTACAAAGGTTTCCCCAGCAAGCCTTCTATTTTTTTTTTTTAGCAGTACCAGAGATTGAACTCAAGACCCTGTGCTTGCCAGGCAAGCGCTTATTCTACTGAGCTATTTCCCCAGCCCAACAAGCCTTCTTTGCAATACTTAAATCTGTTGTTATTTGACATACCTCACCATGATGTGACCCTGCCAACTTTATTCCCTGTATCCTGATTTTTTTATTCTCAGTTTTTGAATTTAATTAAAAATTTAATGCTCCCTTTAAATTAATTTAAGATTTAGTACAGGATCTACAGGGTCTCACTACATAGATTGGACTCGTAGTGATCCTGCCTGTTTTTCAGCCTCCCAAGCACTGGGATTATGGGCTCATGTACCACCATGCCCAGTCTCACTCGCCTTCTCAGTGTACCCCTGGGGCAGGACCAGCACAGCAGGCCAATAATCGAACCCCTGGCCCCTGCATCTGCCTACGCAGGTGCTTTTAATCTGCTGAGCTTTCTGGCTGGCACAATTCTCATATTTTTAATAAAATAAAATATTACAAATAAAATTCAAACTATAAAATTCAGATCTCCTTTGCTGATTTCCTCAGACTCATGTTTTAACCTCTTTCTCCAGAAGCCTCTGTGATCAAACATTTGAGATGTTTCCCCTTTTGCAAGTTTTTATACCAGCTTACTTTCTTCATTGCACGTTGTTTTTAAGATTTTATCACATTGTGCTTATAGACTGTGATTATGTAATTTCCCTACAGCACATTAACTGTCCCATGATTGCAATGTACCTGAAAATGAAGTACATTCCAGAAAGAGCTTGATTTATTCCCTCTGTGCCACGGAGGAAAAATTCTTGCCTGAAGAGCTTTTTGCCAGCTTTCATTTGAAGTTAGGGGATGGTATCTTTCAAGTGTGAGCCACATCTCCAAAGTAAAAAGCATCTGACCTGGAAGAGTGTTCGCTTGCTGTGGGAGAACAAGGTGGCTGTATGGTACAGTTATGTGTCCAGCATAGATTGAGGAACCCACTCACCCTCCAGCAGTATCCTGTCACACTGGCACTGATAGCTGTATTTCTCTGCTGTGGAAAAAAGGAACCAGAATAGATAAGCAGCTCTCCACTGTTCATCACATACATGTGTAATGGCTGTGGTCTCATCATTTCTTCTATAGTTGGTGAACACTTGTTGAACATCAGCAGTGAAGTAGGCACAGGAGGTTGGCTACATACAGTACCTTTCTCTCTAAGAGCCTCTCTGAGCTTTCCTGTCTGTCTTTTATTAAAGGTCTACACATGTTCCTGTTGGAGAAGATCAAGTCCAGCACATGGAACTAGTTCAAGATCTAGCACAAGGCTTCAACAAGAAGTATGGGCCATTCTTTCCGGTGCCTCAGTCCATTCTAAGTAAGCAGCAAATGAGATTATTAAATCATTAACTTATACCATGTTTTGAATAGAGGACTGCCTAATAGACAGAGGCCTGGGACTGTCTTGGTACTAAATTTTACTTTCTTGGGGGCAGTTTTAAGGATTTATAACTAGAATCCTCATCATTTTATCATGTAGGACTACTAGACCGCATTGAATTATTGAAAAAGATAATTAAAACTCTTGAGTTAGCACAAAATAATCTAAATACTAAAAATAATAGTTTTAATGTGTAAGGTATTATATACTTATGTATATATGTTATAATTAGGTATGTGGAATATATATTATGTATATTATACAATATATTATATGTAATTACATACCATTATATAGAATTATATAGAAATTTTCTTATTATATAATATATGTTATATATTATATATGCCTAAAAGAATTATATATATGCCGATAGATAGATAGATAGATAGATAGATAGATAGATAGATAGATAGATAGATTTTATTTGGTGCCAGCGAGATAGCTCAGCAGACTAAGTGTATGCTTAGGCAAGCACAGGGACCAGGGTTCAATCCCTGGTACCACATGCTGCACTATCCCCACCTGCAGATCCACTGAGCAGTCCAGGGGGTGGTGGCATGTACCTGTAATCCCAGCACTGAGGAGGCTGAAAACAGGAGGATCACTACAAGTCTGAGCTGCATAGTGAGACCATGTACAAAATACATGAATTGGAAAAAAAAAAAAAAGCGAAAGCTCGGCAAAGCTCATTTTGTATCCCAGTTTGTGTCTACCTCACATCAGAGTTGTGTCCTACACTGAGCTCTTCTGTGTCTTGCTGTCCTAAATACAATAAACTAAGACATAAGAGTGAGAAGTGCTCAGTTATGATCTAGATAAAGCAAGATGGTCTCAAGTTATCCCCGCACTTTTTCTTCCTAAATGAAGACCAAGATATGGAGTGTACAATGCACCTACTGGATCTGAGCTGTTAGCCTCAGCTCTTGATGCTGTGCTAGTCTAGATAACTTCTTCAGGACAGACGCCATCAATCTTCGTCAGCATTTTGACGGCATTGTAAATGTGTGGAGAGGGCAGAGATCTCTGGGCACTATTCATCTCTATTAAGCTGGCAGCATTTTATAGGAGGATAATATGTGCCTAGTATCAATTACTCAATTAGAAACATCTATCAGTACAAATGCATTTAGCCCAATTACTCACAACAATAAGTTCAGATTACTTCATACATTTAAATCAACCTTCTTTTAGCAACAAATAAGATTTTAATGTTTTGACCTATTATTTTACATATTTCTGTAATAGCCATAAAATGCGTAGTTACTGATAAATAATAATGCTGGTTTATGAAGCACAAATTAACATCTTGATTCTGTCAAACCATTGAATAAGTCATTTGTGAGTGTGTGGGTGTGTAAAATTTACATGATCCTGGGTGAGAAAATGGAAGGATTGCCTCAGATTGTTAAAATTGGTTGGAGGGGGAGGCAGGAAGGACAGGAATGATCACTTATAGAGTAGGGCAGATACTAAGAAGGATGCTTTAAAAGATACACAAAGAAAAAGAATGATTGACATAATTTTATTTGTATAAGATTTTACATTTTTATTTGGCTATGTACATTAAAAGATGCTTTGAAACTATCAGAATATTAATGTTATTATATGACTCAGATGGTCTTGCATTACTTGAGTTTTTCACAGTATTTGTTATTTTATAAGCAGATAAAATAATAATTTGACATTCTTGGTGTTTTCGAGGTATACACATTATGACACTCCTGGTGATTGATTTTTGCTTTTGTTTTTGTTTATTTTTTGGCATGTGTGTGTTGGTGTTTCACTCAGCACCCATGAAGAAAGTCAAATCCCTTCGTGATCCTTCTGCCAAAATGTCAAAGTCAGACCCTGACAAACTGGCCACTGTCCGGATAACAGACAGCCCAGAGGAGATAGTGAGTAAATTCCGGAAGGCTGTGACAGACTTCACCTCTGAAGTCACCTATGACCCTGCTAAACGAGCGGGAGTCTCCAACCTGGTGGCAATTCATGCTGCGGTGACAGGACTCTCAGTGGAGGAAGTGGTCTACCGCAGCACAGGCACAGACACTGCCCACTACAAGCGGGTGGTGGCAGATGCTGTGATTGAGAAATTTGCTCCAATCAAGAGTGAAATTGAAAAACTAAAGATGGACAGAGACTATTTAGAGAAGGTTTTACGCACTGGATCAGCAAAAGCCAGAGAATTAGCATATCCTGTGATCCAAGAGGTGAAGAAATTGGTCGGGATTCTATAGGAAGCTAATCACAAAAGGATTTGCATATTACAGTCTGGACACTAATAAAGGTCATGCTCCACTTTCTACACATAGAGAGAGTTTGGGGATATTTAATCATTTATTTCGGTAGCTGATTATTGGCTTCATTGGATGAATGAGTCTTTATAGTGTTCAAATCATGTTCCAAATCTCATCAATGCAATGTGATCAGAAAATAAACACTAGTAAAGACGGCATAGCTGGGTGAATCCCCAATTATTTGAGGCCTGCTCTTTGATCTGAATATATCCACACAAATGTCATTGAAGCGAGCAGTGACTTGGGAGATGGGACAGGATGTGTGCTTCCTTCCTTGCGTACTTACTTGAACAGGTGTTTACTGTATCTATCCCAACCCTTTTTAAGAGCATTACACTGAGTTCTTAGATTTATAATCCAAGGGATGTCATTTGATCCAGCTTGTGTTCAGGGCTTGTCTCAGTCACTTTCCTTTCCCTGAAACGATGACACCTGACATCCACAACTGAAGAGAAGAGGAATTTCTTTTGGCTCGTGGTTTCCAGAGGATTCAGTCCACAGCCAGCTGGCTCCAAGCCAGGAGGGGATATGGTACATAGAAGGGTCTGACAGAGGAAGGCTGCTCATGTCATTCAGGCCAAGAAGCAAGAGAGGAAGGAAGAGCCAGGGGCAAGAAAGCCACCACTAGCAAACCCCCAACCATCTCAGCCTCTTACCAGCAGATTCAGCTGTGGATTGATCAGTGGATGAATCTGTTGATGAGTATAGCACCCTCTGATGTAATCACTTGCTAAAATATCTCTCAACACATGCGGTTTGGGGGGACTTTCTAAATCTTATGATAGCAGATCTCATAAGAATAGGTTGGTTATTATATATAGTTCCTCAGTCACTGAGATATTACCTGCCTTAAAGTGTTTAAATTACTTGTTTCTCCCAGGGACCATACTGATCATTCCAGCAACTATTTGTTGAAATATAAGAGAGATCCTCTTCCGAATGCATTTCATTATTTCAGCTTGATTCACTCATTGTACAAGAGTCCAGGTCCCTGAATTGTGTTCTTTATTAGCACTGTTTTGCCTTCATCTCAGTTTAGTCTCACCAAACTCCTATGAAATATATAGAAGAGATGCTGTCATTCTCAAATACAGTGAAGCTCAGAGCACAAATAGCTCAGACAGCAAGATGCAAGTTCAGAATAAAACCTTTCTTTACTGCTTGAGGAGTGCTTTTTAGGTCTTTCTGTGGTTTTTTTTTTTTTGTTTTGGGGGGATTTTGTGTGTGTGTGTTTGTTGTTATTGTGTTGTTTTGCTTTTTGTTTTGTTTTGTTTTTGCATTTGCACAAAGCTCTTGAGAGGCAGCATGTTCACAACTGAAAACACTGTGATTATGAAACTGAGTTTGGAAATAAAAAGCCTAAGCCACTGATTTCATTTATGTCAACAAGTCAGCAAACACCTTTTTTTTAATATATTAATTTGGTAGAGTCTCACTACACAGCTCATACTCATAGTGATCTTCCTGTTTTAGCATCCCCAGTGCTGGGATTACAGCCATAGCCTACCATGCCCAGTTTCATTGACCAGCATGACATGCCCAGGGCTCCAAGGCTGACATGGCTTGCAATACTAGGGGCCAAACCCAGGTCCTTGCACTTTCCAGGCAGACACTTAGACCATGGAGCTATCTCCCCAAGCCAAGAAACCCTATTTTGAAGCCAGAAAGTGATGACAAAAGCCACAAAAATTAAAGATAGAGCTAACAAACCAACTGTCTGTGTGGTTCTTTCCCTTCCTGCAACAACTTCCTTCCACAGAACTAAAGTTTCTGTAGATTCGCAGAACAAAAAAGTTATAAAGCTATCATATCTTTCAAGGAGCAAAATCTATGCCCAGGTGAGCTTGCATTTGAATGCTTCCTATTGCTGCTTTTCATTAAAAATATCTCAGTGCTTACAACTAAAATTGGACTATAATAGTAAGAGATTTTTCTAATATATTAGGGCTCAGAGAAGAACAAAACCAATAGACTCTATGTAGATTTTTATAAGAGAGGTTTTATTGACTTACATAATTATGGAGACTGAAAATTCCCACAATATGTTATCTGCAAATTGGAGACCAAGGAAAGCAGTGCTATAATTCAGTTCAGCCCTGGGCTAGTGAGCCAGTGCGGCCAATAGTGTAATTTTCAGTCTAGGAGAAAAAGCCTAAGGAACTGATGGGCCAGCAGTACAAGTCCTAGAATTTAAAAGCACAAGAACCAGAAGCTCTTATAGCCCAAGACAGAGAAAAGTTAATATCTTAACTCAAAAATAGCAAATTATCCCTCCTTCTATCTCTTTGTCCTATTCAGGTGACTGCTCATTGGCTTCGATGCTCTCTGTCCACATTGCATATCTTCTTTATAGAATCTTCTAATTCAAATCCCAGTCATCTTTGGAAATACCCTCACAGATATGTTCAGGTATAATGTTTCAATAGCTATCTGAGTAGCTCAAGTTGACACGTAAGGTTAATCCTCATACTTAACAATCCCAGGAAGTTAAGATCTATTTTTACATCCATTCCATTTACATTTGAAGGACCCAATGCAGTCTTTAACAGAAATGAATGGTTAACCATCCAACAGAAAAATATAAAAATGAGGTATAAAAAGTAAAGCCATATTAATATGCTGAGCTGTAAAAGGCTCAAGTCAACAACTTCTGACATTGCCAGTGCTATGGATAACCCACTACTATTATGGACTACTGAATTATATTGTATTATTTTGCTGAATTCACACACCTACAATATTTAAATGGCAATGTAATACCCATATCTGATAAAACTAAACAAAAAAAAAAAGGAGGCTATAAATGAAGGACCATTCTGTATTTGTACATACAAACTAATTAGGATAAATATATAGCTACTTTCTCTTAATTCAATGAGAAGAAAGATTTGTACTAATAGTGTTTGGACAGGATATCATGTCCGCATCTTGTACTATGAATAACCACTATGAAGGCAACAATATGCAATGTATTAGTTATTGAAACTGTCCTACTAATTGGTTTTGAAACTGTGTCATTGCTATTTGTTTCAATAAAATTAATTTTAAAAAACAAATCAAGAATTGGGAAGAAATGTAACACTGGTTTACCTTTTCAGGTGATTTTTTTTTTTAATTGTGGAGAGCCAAGATGGTAAAAAATATTTTAGCTGGCTATGGCTGTAATAATTGTCAGAGAGCATGGTGCTCAGAACTGCACTAACTGGCAAAACCTCGGGGCCCACTTAGGTCAGTGAGACACTCAGAATACAGTGGGTGCATCTTGCTCTCTCTCTCTCTCTCTCTCTCTCTCTATATATATATATATATATATATATATATATATATATGCCTCATAAACATTTATCAAAATAATGTCATTGGGCCAGAGAGATGGCTCAGTAAGAATAAGCACTTCCCTGGCAAGCGCAAGGACCTGAGTTCAATCCCTGGTTCCGCCCAAAAAAAAAAAAAAAAAAAAGTCATTATATAGACTGAGTCTGAGAGAAACACTTCTGCATTTACATAAAGATGGTTAACACCATAACACTTGAGTTTTCACTGTATATTGGGTGCTGTACCAAAGGTTTTGTAACAATATAAGTTACATCACTGTAACAAGTATGTGAAAAATGAATTTATGCAAAGGAAAGTTCATTTTGGCTTACAGTTTTCAAGGTTATAGTCCGTGGTTGGTTAATGTCATTGCTTTTATTCCTGTCTCAAGGCAGCACATCAAGGTAGAACATATGAAAGAGAAAAACTTATTATTATGTACGGAATAAAAACTAGAATCTGAGAGGCTGGGTCTGATTATTCCTTTTTTTCATTGGTCTAATTGTTGAGGGGGGTTCATTTGTTTGTTTATTTTGGTTTTTTACTATTTTTTATCCTTTTTAAAAAATAAAAAACCCTCCCAGGAGCACCATGCTGGAGACCAAGCCACAGGTGCCTTGGTGGACACAGCATCCATGCTAGAGTACAGTGTTCTCTCAGAGATCCCCAGACTACCAAAGTGAGCATCACCCCAGAAATTGTTAGGAAGGTAAATTCTGCAACTTCACTTCAGACCTACTTCCTTGAAAACTTGGAGAACAAGCCCAGAAATCTGTGCCTTAACAGCCTCTAAGGGGCTCCTTATTCCTGCTAAACTAAGGCAACAACTGCTTTATGTGAATTATTTAATCCCAGTAAGTCAATATGGTTTTGCCAACATTATATGACTAAGGTTACTGAGGCAAATGAGATTGAACATCTTGCCTAACAGTTCAGCTGTGAGCCAGTACAGTTAGGATTCAAACCTAGATTCTAACGGAAAATCAGAATATAGAATTCAACTGGGCTGTTGGGCCCTTCCTTTCCAAATGTCGCATGTATATGGGATCAATGTGCTTGAAGGCAACTCTATCCAGTAAACCTAAATTAATTAAAATTAAATACAAATTTGCTTCCTTCACTCAATGATTTTATGTAGCTATGTGCTACACTGTTAGAAAATGTAGAAAAAGAACATTTCCATGACCCCAGAAATGCCTTTCCTACACTGCTGCCGTAGGTAATTCTGTTTACTCATTTTGCTTGTAGTAAGTAGTGCAGAGAGTTTAGGACTCTTCCTTGTGGCTTCCTCATAAATATAATAAAAAGATTCGTTAAGAATGGCAAGCCACATCATTTTCCAGGCAATACTAAAAATAATGAGCTAGCATGATGTAATGTTGGGCATTCTAAAGTATATTGATGTTTAATAGCTCATTTAATATTTATATCAGCTTGGGCTGCAAGATAGCCCAGAGAACTAAGCACCTGCTTAGGCAAGCGCAGGGAATGGGGTTCGATCCTTGGTACCACATGCTGCGATGGCCCTGCCCCCAGGCACACTGAGCCAGTAACTGAGTTGGCATGATGGCACATACCTGTAATCCCAGCACTGGAGGAGCTGAAAACAGGAGGATCACTACAAGTCAGCTTCTTAGTGAGACCCTGTACAAAATAAAAATAATGATAATTCTTTTTAAAAAAAGAAAACAGGGGCTGGTGAGATGGCTCAGTGGTCTAAAGCACCTACCTAGAACAAGCTTAGCAAAGCACAGAGACCGTGATTCAATCCCCTAGCACCACATGCCAGCCAGCCCCGCTCCCTGGTGGGCTGAGCTGGCCACACACACACACACACACACACACACACACACACACACGAATAAATAAATTTTTTTAAAAAACACATTTATATCAGCTCTGTAAGATTGGAACTATCCATACCATGTTACTAAATTAAGCAAGTTCAGCAATTTGCCTAGCCAGGCATTTACATTTAATCTCTAGTTTCTCCTAGTTAGGAAACCCATGCTACAACTTAACTACTGTGTCCAAAGGTCTACCGCCTTTTACTAGGCCAGAACCTTCTCTCAAGACTTTGATCTTCTCCTGTCTCTCCCATGGTAGCTTGAGTCCTACTTTTCTCCCTCTCTGCCTGCAGCCTCTTCTCTCCTTCCTGTTTCAGTGCTTCAGTAATTATTCCCAAGAATTCTTTGTTCATGCACCCAGCGCAGTCCTTATGTTGTGTTCTACTGAATCATTTGTTTTATTCCAGTTCAGTCTGTCTATTGCTGTGTGCCACTGGTGCTATTTAAATAAAGGGTATGACTAGGCTGTGTAGCAGTTTTGGCCTCTTCTTCTTTTAACATGCATCTGTGTTCTCACTGTGTGTTCGCCTATGTGTGATCAACATTTCTCTTTTTACTGTCAAATGGATGAGTCTCTTCAAAGTTTTTAGCTAAGAGTCAGTTCCTTGCTGCGAGTGAGCTGAAAACAGATTGCCTATCACTCGCAGTTAAGATTTTCAAACACCCTTGTAGACAGAACAACCTGGAGGTATTACTGTTAATCATTTTAAACCCTCATATGTTAATGCTCAACAATTCAGATACGTTGGCTAGGCAGGGGTTGCCTTCTTTAGGAAGGAAACTGGGGTTCAACACATTAGTGACTTATCCTCAGCTATGTAATCCAACATATGGTAAATGTTTGTGAAGGGCCTACTTTGTGAAAGCAACAGGGGAAGTGCAATATGTATATAATTTAGTGGAGGACAGACAGCCTAGAGAATGCTGGGTGAGCATGAGAATGAGTGAGTAACAGGGATGTTCAGGAAGGAAATACGAGATCTAGGACAGAAGAAAGGGCTTTCCACTCAGAAGTGAGGACACGGAAACATGACAGCATGGAGACAGAGGCAAAGGCATGCAGTATGGGGAAAAGGAAGGGTGCAATTAGGCTGAACCTCATGAAATTTTCAGTATTTGATAATTACTTTTTACCAACAAAACTGGGAGTTCAAAGTGAGCCAACCCTACACATGAAGATGACGAACATTAGTGGAGCACCTGATTTTCAGGCACCATCTAAACACCGAGAACTAGAATGAGACACTCTCTCTGCCCTGAGACTTTATCTATGTGGAGTTAGCAAGTGGTAGAAAAGGAAGCATAACCAAACTTTCCTCAGTTGTTTGTTTCTCCTTGATATATTGGTTATCACTTTGCCTCTTCATTGTTTGAAAGAGAGCATCAAGATGTACCTTAGCCCATTATACACTGCTGACAACACCACCACAGAGTAGATAAATTATAATAGAAAAACTGGTTTACTGTGACTCATGCATGGTTCTGGAAACTGATGGTTGAGGAACATCTGGTCATGATCTTGCTTGCAGAACCCCAGGACATGCAGGGCTTCACATGGCAAAAGAATGTCTCAAAATCTCAATCTCTCTCTCTCTCTCTCTCTCTCTCTCTCTCTCTCTCTCTCTCTCTCCCTCCCTCCCTCCCTCCCTCCCTCCCTCCCTCTCCACCACTACTTGATGACTTTTTCTAGTCTGTAATCTCTGGAGGCTACACCTATAAATACCAGAATTTTCCACCTTTTTAATACCTAACAATGGAGATTAAACTCTTAACAGACCTTTCAAAACAAAGCATATTCAACTCATAGGAAAATACCACACTCAGTGATTCTCAAAATATTTAATATTCGATGTGACTGTTGGCTTTATTGAATACAAAATCATTTTATATAACCTCCCAACCCTACCTACTGATGTACATAATAAATCAGTCTTACAGTCATCATTTCTAAAATCAGTTCTGAAAAGCAGATGATGTTATTTATATGGTTATACTTAGAATAAAATGGTCTGATTTTACAGATTTTCACTTTTTAGCAATATTTAGAAATGCACAGGCTCACCGCAAAGATCATCATTCCCCACTGTCTGTATGTGAATGCAGTGACTGGAACCTAGTACCCATTCTCTCCACACTGGCAATCCACCAGGAAGGCCCATGGAGAAGAAAGAAGTAGGTTATCCAGACAGGACCCCCTGTGTTCAAGAGCTTCCCCTAAAAAGAGAGGTGTTCTGACTGCAGAAGTGACCCGAGTAGCCAGTCCTGGGGCAATTGCTCCCACCATGATAGGCTAAACAGTGCACAGTGTCCAGATCCTCAGCAGTGCTCTAGCAGAAATTCTTGAACTAGTAGAGGAGGTGAGTACTCGAGAACCGAAGGGGACCAAGTTTTGTTTTCTGTATTTTGTTCAGAGTCTCACTACATAGCTCAGACGCTTAGTGGTCCTCCTGCTTTCAGCCTCCTCAGTGCTGGGATTACAGGCACTCGCCACCACACCTGGACTTAGTGGCCAGCTCAGCATGCCCGGGGGCAGGGCTGGCATAGTATGTGATGCCAGGGATTGAACCCCGGCCCCTGTGTAAGGAGGCACTTAGTTTGCTAAGCTATCTCGCCAGCCCCAAGTTGTTTTTTTATTTTTTATGACAGTGTTCCTCTCCTGGACCACTTAAAGAAATATACACAGATAGCAAAATGTCTAAGATTGCTCTTTCATCAATGAATTATTATTCTTTCATTGTATGCCAGTTTTACCTACTTGTTTTTTTATACCTATCTTTAAAGTCTCCAAAATAAATAGATAAAGCTTCCAAAACTCAGTACAAAAGAAATTATTCCCTGATGATAAGTGTGCACCCATATGTATGGAAAATGGTCAAATGCTTTTGCCTCTGGGACATCATGGACTTATTTTTCTCCCACCCCCTTTCCCAAGACTAAGTTGATGCCTAATCCAGCTACTGCTGCCACTCCTTTCATCTGTTACTTTTCTAGTTTACTGCTTTATCACTCCCAGCCCCATGCTGCTTGTTGCTGTTAGTCATTGCCATATAGTCGCTTTCTCTTTGCTCAGATAAAGTACCTAACACCTGCAGTGTAGAGGAGAAGCCTGAGTGCACAGGTTGTGGGGATTTCCATGCAAAGTCAGCCAGCTCCAAGGCAGGGTAGTGTTGCCGTGGGGCATGACAGCAGGACAACTGTTCATGTCATGCCATTCAGGATATAAGAGAAGAAGGGCAATCCGGGGAGGGAGATACGCTCTTCTGGGTCATGCCCCCAATGGCCTTCCTCTGTCTATCAAACTTCACCTCCTAACAGCTGTAGCATCTCCATAATCCAATAACCTCCCACTAGCCCCAACTCTGAGTGCAAAAGGCATTGGGAGGACATGCATAGCAGAAGGATCACTAAGAGTCTGCGCTGCATCAAGAGACCCTGTACAAGAAAATACAAGATATCCTCATAGCAGCTTTGCAAGTCTTCTTACCCTCTTCCACAGTCCCCTTCGTGTCCACCCCCACTGCAGCCATGGTAAGCTACGTCCCTGTGGCCTCATTGAGGCCAAGTGTCCGTGTATTCCTTCCACCCATCCTTCCCGTGCTCTGCAGTAGCTTCTACTGTGTCCCTCACTCTTATCCTCTGCTTCATTTGCCACGAGTCATGACCGCCATGCCATTTGTCATGCCTCCTACAACAGAATATTTACCAACCTGCCGGTTCTTCTATAATCATCTATTGAGGAAAGCACATTTTGATGTCCCTGTGATGTATTGGCAGATGGATCTGTTGAGGTAAACAGGAAGTTTTCTTTTAATTCATCTTAGTTCTAAATGAACAGCTTTGGTATTAAGTGTAATTATTTCCTCATCTTACCAACTCTGTGCCTCCCAGGAAAACCCAATGTGTACCAATACGCAGAGGACCCTGTTTATATTTATTGTTCAGTTTAATCACTGTATTCAGAATTATCAAGGTTTCTGTGATGGGCTACTATCTTCCAGTATCCAGTCTCTCCTTTTTCTTTTTCAGCAGGGAAGCCCTCTCTCTGAACTTTAGCAGAGCACATGGATCCAAGTAGGGACTACATTTCCCAGCCTGCACCACAGCAACATTCTGTAAATTCACTTCAGTGAATGGAATAGGAACAGAAGTCATTAAAAAGTCATTACTAGCCTGTCTGTCTTATATACTCCCTCCAATAAGTTGCTTCAACCTAGTTCAAAAAGGCCTTCGTGAGAGTCTTCTGTGTACTGAGGCAATGATCCCCTGATTCCAAGCCTCCAACCCAGCACCATCAAGATCATCTGGGGATCTGAGGTACAGGATCTCAGGATAAATCCTGAGGGGATTTCACTGAACTTATCAGACCCAAAAGCTTCAATTCTTGTTGCATAGGTCCTGCTTTACCTTGGTCTTAACCACTCAGCAGAAAAGTATAAAAATGAAATATAAGAAGTAAAGCCATGCTGTTATGTTGAGCTGTAGGGGAATCAGGTCAACAATTTCTGACATTGCCAGTCAAGCAGAAGACCCAATACTATTATGGACTACTGAACTCTTTTAGATTATTTTGCTGAATTAACACACCTATAATATTCAAATAACGGAACTTAACCAAAAAAGGGTATACAGATGAATGTCCATTTTGTATCTGTGTAGTCAAAGTGGTTAGGATAGATACATAGTTACATTCTCTTAATGAATAGAGTGATTTGTTCTAGTGGTGTTTGTAGATAGGATATCATGTCCGCATCTTGTACAGCAATTAACCACTGGAAGGAATGTATGCAATGTGTTAATTATTGAAACTGTCCTACCAATTTGATTTGAAACTGTCTCATTGCTGTTTATTAATAAAATGTTGGAAAAATAAAAGCAATCTAGCCAAAAAAAAAGATCACCTGGGGGCATGTGAAATATGAAAATCCATAGACCCCATCATACTCCTACCAAAAACCTGAGAGTGGGGCTTATCAATCAGCCTTGGATGGGGAATATCACTCACAGGCATAAATGCCTGCCTCGTCCTGAGATCGATTCTCAGTCCAAAAAAAAACAGCCTGAACCTTCAAATGATCTAGATGTACAGATGTTTAAGAATCACTGTGCTGAGGAAGGAAGATTTTTTTTAAAATGAATAAAACCCAATTTTTATTTAAGGAATTTAATTGGAAAGGAAAGTGTTAATGGATAATCATTCATAAAAAAAAAGTAAATATTGGGAGCACGGAGATGGCTCAGTGGAATAAGCTCATCCATGGCAAGCACAAGAGCCTGAGTCCAATCCCCGGTTCCGACAAAAAAAAAAGTAAATATTGCCCGTCATGGTGTCATATCCCTATAATCCCAGCAACTTAAGAAGCCAAGGCAGAAGAATGGCAGGTTCTAACCCAGGCTGGGCAATTTAGCAACTCAGTGAGAAGCTGGGAAAAGAAAGAAAGAAAGAAAGAAAGAAAGAAAGAAAGAAAGAAAGAAAGAAAGAAAGAAAGAAAGAAAGAAAGAAGGAAAGAAAGCTAGAAATGTAGCTTAGTGCAAAGGTCCTGGGTTTAGTTCTTATCATGGAGAAAAAAACTACCTTGATATTCTGATAGTTCCTGTCTTTCCCTTCTTTTTAATGAAATTAACCCAAGATTATTTTAGACATTTTTGTTTATATATGTGATCATTTATAAAAAGTTCAAAATTTTAGGTCATTTCAGTGTATGTAAATCATACAAGGTGAAATAATTGAGGTTGCATTTGTAGACAGAGTGAACAGATATTTTTTGATCACCAATATTAGAATTAATAAGAATTTCCTGAAGCCAAGAGAGACAAATAAGAAGGGGAGTTATTTTACACAGTGTGTAATAAAATTACAGTACTTATTACCCTGTAAAGGGTTATATGGCCTAGAAATAAAAACAATTCAACGTGGATTAAATTTATGAGCAAGAAAGTCATAAAATTACATTAAGCATTAGTTAGGAATGTTCCAATTATTTCTGAAAGTGTCTGACATCGATATCATAGAAGGAAACTACAATATCTGTGCTGTCACCACCTCATTATCATAATCTTCAGTATTCAGAATGCTAGGAAAGGCCACACTCGACTAGTGTGGCATTAACGATAGGCTGGAAAGTAGATTGGTGAGTATACTCTTATACTTACACATCCATATAAAATCTCTACACACTTGAGAATTAATGGATGATAAAGGCCAAGTAAGTAAGGGTGACAATAGAAGCAATTTATAAAAGAATTTTTATTTGAGATTAAAGCCATTATGCCATTACTTTTATTAACAAGAAACAACTCAGATAACTGAAATCCATAGATCATTCTGCTATGGTTTAGATAAGTGGCTCCCAAAGGCCCATGAGTTAAAAGTTTGGTCCTCAGTCAAGAGCACTATTGCAGAGGGTGTAACCTTTAAGAGATGCAGGTTGCGAGGAGGTCCTCTTGCTTTTGGCCACATGTCCTTGAACAGGATACTGGAACCCCATTTCCCTTTTCTCATGCCTTTTCATGTCCCAGTCATGAGCGAACACATTTGCCATATGCTTCTGCTGTGATTACAACATGCCTAACCACAAACCCCAAAACAAGGTCAGTAGACCATGGACTGAAACCTCAAAACTGTAATTCAAAATAAACCTTTTCTCTTTATACGTCAGTTACATGAGGGTTGTTGTTACAGTCACAGAAAGTTAACACAAACCTCAAACGTAACACAATATTGTTATTATTACTATTATATACAGCAAACTGGTCTACTGTCTTTGGTATTAGGCAAAAATACTTTGGACAGTGCTATCAAATAGAAGACATGTTTAGCTCATTCAAAAACTAGCAAAGCTTGGATGTTCGGTGAATGTGGACTTTCGTGATAAAGAAGAAGCAGTTAGTATTACCTAACTCCCTCCAAAATTATGTGACACCTAGAAGAAGTAGTTTAATCTCCTTACTCACCGTTAGGAACAAAAAAGCCATTCTGCATATCTTGTACTTGCTGCTAAAAATTATTTTAGCCTTGTTAATGCTTGAACTACTATCTAGCTTGATAAAATACAACTACTTCATTTTTGTTTTCCTTTTTTTTTTTTTTAAAGGCTACTTCATTCAACTCTTTCCAAAAGTACTGTCAGGAGTTCTATTCCAAATAATTTAGAATCAAAAGTGTTTAACAGTCTGGAGGCAAGTGAGATTTTTATTGCATTTTTATGGAAAGTAAATGGAGCTGTGTTCACAGGCTAGAGAGGGGCTCCTCTGTAAGGCTTTAGAATGCCCCCCTGTTGCACCCCAGCAATGACTCATGTTGCAAGAATTACACCTCCAATCTGCTTCCATTGGCTGGCTAGGCCAACCAGCCCCTGGACACCACCAAGCAGGTTAACTCCTTCTTTATCCTTAGGAACTTTAAATAAGAGGGTTTTTATGGCTTCCAAAGGTCATTTTCCTCTTAACTTTCAAATATTTTCTGAATATGAAGAACTATATGATAAACTATAATCACATCTTACCTTCAAAAAGTTGTATAACACATCAGAATTATTATGCATTTTTTAATAGTTCCAGGGCTTTTGTGTTGAGAAATAAGGTATAGAGATCAGATAGAAGTGGAAAGATGGGGAAAAAAGTGGAAAGATAGGATAGGAGATGAATTTTAGTTAGTTATTTTGGTGGTACCAATTTGGTGGATCAAACTTAGGACCTTACACTTGCCAGGCAAGCACTTATTCCAATGAGCTTACTCCCCAGTCCTATAGGGGATTAATTTTATCACTGATGGCAAGATAGAAAGCTTGGAGTAAAGTAATAGAGATAAAAATGATAGGGCAGGATCAGATCTGCAAAATTTTGTGAAAATATAACTGACAGAATTTGCTGATGGAATGGCTGGGCTGTCTGGAAAGGAAAAAAGAAAAAGAAAACTCAAGGACAACTTAAAGATTTCCTACCTGAGAATTTAAAAGGACAGAGTTTCCATTTACTGAGAGGGGAAATATTGTAGGAGGAGCAGATTTGGAAAGGTCAGGTGTTTGTGATGTTTAGGGATATTGATGGCAGTTGATTATGTGTAAGTAGAAGCCAGGGAATAACCAACACAAACCTTTTCCAACTCAAGCCTGCAGTGAGTTTCCAATCCCAATGTCATAATTAAGAGCTAATACCCTTGCCTCTGAAATCTTCACCCCACAACTGACCTGATGTCAGTCTCATTTATTTTTCTTGTGCTATACCAGTCTCTTTCCTACTCTTTAAACTAGTCACCCACACTTCTTTTTCAACATATTTGAATTTGATGTTCCCTTGGACTGGATTGGGGTTTCTCCAAATACTGCAGTGCTATCTTTTTCACCTTCTTCACCAGGCTAGAGATATTAATTTGGGAATCATCAATATGTACAAGATTGTTAATAAAATCTCTAAGTAAGTGAGTACGGACTAAGAAAGGAAAGGACCAAGGATTAATCCTCTATAAAAATGGAGGGAAAAGAAAACTATGCAACAAACATACTGAGAAAGTAATACCAATGTGACAGAGGGAAAACTAGGGAAGAAGTTGCCCCGCAAGCCAACAGGAAATGCTTATTCAGGAAGACTAGTCTGTATCAACCAAGTACAACAGGATCATTGGATTTAGCAATGTGCAGAGCACTGGTAACATTGATGACAGCCCTTTGGGTTGAAGAAGGGTAGGAGAAGTTGAAAGCCTAAGTGGAAATATTTAATAGGGAAGGGAAATTGGGGACAGTGTTCTTGACAACCCTTTCAAGGAAAGCCAAGAGATGAAAAAGCATAACAGTGATATGGGATCAAGAGAGGGTTTTGGCCCTGAGGAAGCTAGGTGAGAATATTACCCTTGAACTGATAACAGCTGTATATGATAACCCACAGGCAGCATCATACTGAATTGGGAAAGCAAAACTTTTCATTTAAAATCAGAAATGGGATGAGGGTGCCCACCATTATCTCTCCCATTCAATATAGTACTTGAAACTTTAACCAGAGCAACCAGAGAGGGTAATGAAAGAGATATGAATAGCAATGGGAAGAAGTCAAATTAATCTTCCTTGCAGATGATACATTTTACATAAAAGACATCACTCCCTAAAAATTCACCACCAGAAACCTTTAGATCTGTTAAATAAATTGAGCAAAATGGTAGGACACAAAATTCAGTTGCATTCCTATACACCCATATAAGCCCACTGAGAAATCAGGAAAGCAAGTCCATCCACAATAACTTCCCAGAATTCTGTATCTGGCATGAACTTAAGCAAAAAGGGTGAATTATAACTAAATACAGTTAAAATTATAGAATATGAAGAAGACGATAGATCTCCCTTGCCACAGATTAGGAGAATTAATATTGTTAAAATAGCCATATATGAAAAACAATTTATATACTCAATGCAATTCCTATTAAAATACCAACAACATTCCTCAGAGACCTAGAACAAAATACTAAAATTTATATGGAGTCAGGAAAGACCCAGAATAGCCAAAGCAACATAGACTGAGCAAAAGGAGCAATAGAGAACTTCAGGTCATAACCATAGTAACAAAAATAGTATTGACACAAAAACAACTAAGTAAACTGATGAAATCAAAGACCCAGAAACAAACCCTGTTCCTACAGCTATTTGACTTTTGATCAAAGGGCAAAAAAACATATATTGGAAAAACTAGGATCTTTTCAACAAATGATGTTGGGAAAATTGCATATCCACATGCTTCTGAATGAAACTAGATCCCTGTTTCTCACTGTGTACAAAAAGTGAAATAAAAATACGCCAAAGGTCTATATATAAAATAAGAAACTTTGAAAAAGCAGGAAAGATAACAGAGGAAACACTTCAAGACATAGGCAAAGGTAAAGATTTCCTGAGTAGTAGTGCAACAGCACAGGAAATATTACCAAGAATCGACAAATGGATGTATAAGCTTGCCAGGCATGGTGGCACACGCCTGCAATCCCAGCACTTGGGAAGCTGAGGCAGGAGGATCACTGCAAGTTGGAGACCAACCTGGGCTTCAAAATGGAATCAAGTCCAGCCAGAACTGCATAGCAAGATCCTTTCTCAAACAAGACAAAACATAAAAAGAAACCCTCTAGACAGCAAACGAAACAATTTAAAAAGTGGAAAGTCAGGCAGGTGCTTTTTCTACTGAGCTATCTTCCCAGCCCTGGAAAGTCAACCTACAGAATTGAAAAGAAGTCTCAAAACAATCAAGATGGACAAATGAGAGGAATAGACAATTCTAAAAAAAAAAAACATACAAATGACCAGTAAGTACATGAAAAAAAATAGAAAATAGTCATTAGGAAAATGCAAAGCAAAACTGCATTGATGCTGGGCATGTTGACATACACCTGTAATAGGAGGCCAAGGCAGGAGATTACTGAGAGTTTGAGGCCAACCTAGGCTACTTGGTGAGTTCAGGACAGTCTGAACTATGTGGTGAGACCCTGCCTCAAAGCAGAATAACAGAACAGAACAGAATAGAACAGAACAGAACAAAACAGAACAGAACAGAACAGAACAGAACAGAACAGAACAGAACAGAACAGAACAGAACAGAACAGAACAAAAACTACAGTGTGCTTCTATCTCACCAGTCAAAATGGGTATCATCAAGAAAACAAACAAACAAAAAAGGAATGAAAGATGGTGAGGAGGCCAAGGAAAATGAAACCCTCTTATATTATTGGTGAGAATGTAAACTAGTACAACTCCTAAGGAAATCAGTTGGAAGATTCCTCAGAAAACTATAAATAACATTTGGCCCAGTTATTTCTTTCCTCAGTAAAGTCTTAAAAGAATTAAGTAGCATGCTCTAGCTTACTAAACCAATGTTTATAGTAGCACAATTTACAACAGCTAAGCTGTGGAAGATTATGGGGGTGCTTGCTAATAAAAATTTGGGGTATGACCCAAGGAATAATTAGTGACATAAAGTGGCAAATCATGATCTCTAGGGGAAAGAAGGTCAAAGAATCTAGGGAACTGTAAAGATCATTTACTTTAATGTGAAACCACAAAAATGATGCCAGCCGTAGCAGTGCAGACAAAGACAGTGAACCAGTAATAAAAACTTTAAGCAGTCAGGAGAGTGCTGTAGGCTGGTAACATGTTTCCAAGTACAGGTATTGTTAGGAAGAAGAGATAGATAATGACCTGGAAGTATCAGTGAATAGCAAAGCAGACATATCTCCCATCTCCACCTCCCAGTATTTCGTAGAGAAGAGCAAAAGATCACACTCACTTTATATCACCATCAGGCAGCTGGGCTGGGCTGACAAGCATGAAGATTTTCTTTGGTCTGCGCTTTGGAAGACTATGTTGAGGATATTTAGAAACCTACAGATGAGTACTGTGTAGCTATTTCTTAATCTGTAAGTGCTTATCATCATTTAAGTTACCAGTAAATTTTCTAACCATACCACCCTTGCATGAATGAGTTCTGGGATAATGTATTTGTTTTTGTTGTTTTATTTATTTTTATTTAGGAGGAGGAGGTGGGGAGGGGAAAGATGTATGGCTAATTTAATTAAACTCCTCTGGGACCTTCCTACACTATCTCAGAAACTCCTGACACAGGGATGCTATCCTGAAACAAGCAGTCTCTCAAATAAGGAGACTTAGAATATCTGGGGCTCTCTGTGCAAGTATTCACCCTCTAGGGCTCCTGAAGCAGCTTTGTTCTCAAGATCTGCAGCCCTAGATATGATGGAGGCCAGCCCATATTTGGTTTAAGTCACTGCATTCAGTCCTGACTATTGTGAAACGACTCCTTTTCTGCAGGCAAAGATGTTACAATACAGCTAATACTCTTCATTTTTAGAGTTCATTCCACAGCTTTGATTTCCAAAAGTGAACCTAAGTTAGCAGGAAAAAGAAAAAAAGAGTATTGAGGCAAGCGATGACTTAGAGTCTCTGCTGTGACTGATAAACATTCTATGAAGTCATTTCCAAAAGCAGTGTTCCAAAATGTTCTCAGCAATTATTTGAATAAAATATAAATTCTTATTATAATTTTTTGAGTGACCTCATTTAAATAAATAATTTCTGGTATGTAAACATATGCATATTAACCCTGTTTTCTGTCTACTCAGCTTGCTGGTCTTTGATTCTTTAAAATTTCCTTATTTTTCAAAGGAAAGAGCCCTAACTAGTAGTTACTACTCCCCATTATAAGGTAAGAGGCAAAAAGCCAGAAGCATTTTCTACTTACTTTTCTCATGTGTTTTGATAACACCATTTTACACTTATTCAGGGGCCGGTCAAATAGCTCAGTGTATTAAAGTGCCTGTTTAGGCAGACACAGGGGCCGAGAGTTCAATCCCCGGGCCTGCCTTGCCAGCCCCACCCCCAGGGCATGCTGAGATGGCAATCGAGACTGGGTATGGTGGAGCGCACCTGTAGTCCCAGCACTTGGGAGGCTCTAAACAGGAGGATCACTACAAGTCCGATCTACACAGTGAGACCCTGTAACCCTGTCTTAAATTTAAAAAAAAAAAAACCCACAAAATACACTTATTCAAGGGCATTGCTTTAGCAGTTGTTCTCTCTTGTACATCACATTTTCCCTCTACTAGATTATAATTGTTTTGCAATTAAGGGTGCAATTATTTTATCTGAGATAAAATAAATCACTTTTAATTTGTTGGTTTTGGGATCAAATCCACAACCATCTGGCTTCTAGTTTAGCCAACGTTCTCTTCAAATATTTAAGATTTACTTATATGCTAACTCAGACATGTATTGAGAAATCAACTCAAGAACTATTATTGTTTAGAATGTCACATTTTTAAATGTTCATGTATTGGGCTTCACATGTGCAAGGTGCTAATGAGATGGCATCTTAAGAAAGCAAAAGTCAGGGCTGGCAAGATAGCTCGAAGGACTGAGTGCCTGCTTTGACAAGTGCAGTGGCCAGTTCCACATGCTGTGCCCGGGCACACTGAGCCACTACTGAGTCAGGGCGTGGTAATCACAGCACTGGGGAGGCTGAAAACAGAAGGCCCACTACAAGTTGGAGCTGCGCAGTGAGACCCTGCCAAGAGAGAGAGAGAGAGAAAGAGAGAGAGAGAGAGAGAGAGAGAGAGAGAGAGAAAAGAAAGAAAGAAAATCAGAAGTCTTTCTGTTTGAAAATCTATGAATTGATCTGAGAGGTTATATTTACTTACCATAGTGAAAATTTCAATGAAAAATAAAAAGGGAATTTCTGACATTGCCAATTAAACAGAAGACCCAATGCTATTATGGGCTTCTGTACTCTTTTAGAATATTTTGCTGAGTTTACACACCTATAATATTCAACAATGGAACTTAAAAAAAATTGGGGTATAACTATGAATGTCCATTTTGTATCTGTGTATTCAAAGTGGTTGGGATAGATATATAGTTGCATTCTCTTAATGAATAAAATGATTTTTTCTAATGGTGTTTGTAAGTAGGATCACAAGTCTGCATCTTGTACAGCAATTAACCACTAAGAAGAATATATGCAGTGTATTATTTGTTGAAACTGTACTTTCGATTTGATTTGAAACTGTCTCATTGCTATATGTTTATCAATAAAACTTTGAAAAGAAAAAAAAAAGAAAAAGAAAAAGGGAACGAGATCAACTTCAATGAGCTTACATTACAACCAATGCTTGCAATGGTCTCTTTTACCAAACAGCAAGCACTTATAGGAAAACTTGTCACAAATGTGCTTGGAATAAAGCCAAATTAGTATATAAGTGAACACAACCTTTGTGGTGACCTCATTAATAGCTACTCAGACTTACCGAGATAACCACTTGTAGCTTACAAGGGACCATTAGAACAGTGGTCGGGAGAGCAGTGTGCAAGAGAGCATTCTTGGCTCAGCTCATCTTCTTCTCTATGGCTTCATACTGTAACATGGGAAGGTGGGGAGGAAAATTCATTTGTTCTGGAGAGGGTTTCAGCAAAAGAGGATACATTTCCACTGAGAGTACCTATTCCTTGTCCACTGATCCCAACTACAGGGATATCTGGTATACCAAGGTTTACCTAGGAGCACATTAAATTTTATTTAACACATTGTGACTTTTTCTTTTAGTAGTGCCTTGGGCCTCATATATACTAGGCAAACGCTCTGCTAATGCTCTATACTTCCAAGCCCAACATGTTCACTTATTTATTTATTTATTTATTTAGGGTTTTTTTGAGACAAGATTTTACTATGTAGCCAAGGCTGGCCTTGAACTCTAGCCCAGTATGTTTTTGAACTTCTGGTAATCTTCCTTCCTCAGCTGTCCAAGTGCTAGAATCACAGAAATTTGCCACTATGCCTGGTGCAACATGTAACATTTTTTTTTCTTAATAAATTTATTTTTTATTTAATTCTTTTTTCAGAACCAGGGATTGAACACTGGCCCTTGCACTTGCCATCCAAGCACTTATTCTACTGAGCCATCTCCCCAGCCCTTACATCTTAAATAGAATCTTTTTCCTTTACCCTTCTCTAAAATGGCTTATCAGTGTACTCAGCAATATGAAAGGCATCGTTTACGATGAAAATATTAACATGGAGTATCTAATCTTTGTGGAGTGTGTGTGTGTGTGTGTGTGTGTGTGTGTGTGTGTGTAACCAGGGTTATTCTACTGAACCATCTCCCTGGCCTATTTTCTTGTATTATCATTTAGTTGGAGAGACAAAGTTTAAGGTCATCAAGTATAGTCAGTCTCCCACAATCTAGCAGAACTGGTTTTGTTTCGAGGGCACATTAGCTCGAGAAATGCACCATGAATGGAATTAAAAATGCAGTCCTCACACTCCTTTGTTTTATGCTTTCCAAACATTCAGTTGACAAAAATCTGTTGAGTGCTGCCTGATGTAAGTAAGGCACTGTGTTTGACACAGGGAAAACCGTGGTAAACAAGGTAGTACTCTGAGGGTAATGACACTGATGTGTAAGCCACTCACGCACCTCCTGGATATAACCCTATCCATTGTAGAACACTCTCAACAAATTTGGGTTACCGTCATCCTCCCTTCCTCCTCCTGCTGTATCTTTTCAATGTTATTATAAAAGCATTTGGGGCAAATGAGGTACAAACAGCCCCCCCCCAATTTGTAGTGTTAAAGAGTTAGTGGAATTGGCACGCTTTTCTGTACCCAGAAATATGAAGAAGACTCTGCATGCTCTGGGGGTTCTGTTCTTTTGGAAACCATCCGCTGGTCTTTAGCAGCAATGATGACAAAAGAAAATTACATTCTGATGCAGAATTCAGTCCCTTCATCTTTCTCCTTTCTATAGCATAAAGCTAGGGGCCCATAGAGGATCTAATATCAAAAGGAAGAGGGCAATACCACTACATGGAGAGAAAAAAAAAATAATTACCAAATTTCCTGAATAGTAAACAGCTTAAAAAAAAAAAGAAGAAAAAGCTGAACCCTTTGATAGCTTGGCCCCTGGTCTGCCCGTGAATGCCTTAAGGATTATATCATCAGACTGACTCCAGCCGCCTGTGCTATTGTCTCAGAAAAAGGAAACTCAGAATAAGGGGAGGAAAAAAAGAAGAAAAGGGGAGGGGTGGGAGCAAGGCTGCCTCTGGAGCAGGGCAAGAGGGCAGAATTTTATTTTGAAAGTGCAGTTCTCAAACGCTACCGGAAGTTAGACAAATTGAACAAATTCCCAAAGTCTTTGGATAAAGAATTTGGGGGAAGCCATTTCTCCTTTTCTTGGAGAATTAAAGCAAAATTGGATTCAATAACTTTTCTACCAAAAATGACATTAGCTCAAACAAGATAAAGCCAATATATTTGCCCAAAAATGTTATTGCCAAAAACTATCACCGGGGGGCAGTCTTGTGACTATTAAATATCTTCTGTCTTCCTATAGTAGCTTTTACTACCCCCCTAACCCGCACTCCCCACACGCCCAGTTTCTGAATCTGAGGTTGGAGGGTGAGAAAAACAGGGGGGAGGGGACGCAACCTACAACACAGCCTTACAAGCTCCTCAGACAGGAAGTAAAACACACCCGAAGGCTCGGGTTGATGTTGAACAATCACGAACGTTCTCTTGGGTCTCTGAATCTGAAAGCCTCGGAGCTGGGGCAAGAGGTGGGGCCACAGGCTCTAACGTGGCGGAGGTCCCAAGGACCTCTGCGGACGCGTATTCGAGGTTTCCTTCACCTGTGCACAGCACGCCGAGGTCTCAGTGCGCGCAGCTGATTCAGGCCCTGTAGATTCCCGGCCTCTGACTCCCGCCCACGACCGCACAGAGTCCTGCTAGCTAAAGAAAGAGAGTGGCGTGGACCCCACGAGGCCCCACACTAACTGGACTCTAGCAAAGTGTCGCCTCTGACTCCAGGCCTACCGCTGAAGTGTAGCAGCGGCCCCACAGTAAAGTGAGACGTTCTAGTTAACAAGTGAACGTGGTTCCAGAGTGGTTTCTCTGCCCAAGTCTAGGCACCCTGGCCCACCGATCATCCCCAGCTTGTACCTGGGTCCGAGGCTGACCTTTCATTTCTTGCAGGGCTGGGCTGGATGGAGGGGTCGCGCGGTGAGGCGCGCAGTGGCAGAAGGATCCCTCTCTGGTTCTCGGGCTGCACCCGGTGCTGCGGGAGCCCCGGAACTATCTGAACCTTTCGTGCTGTTTGCCATTTAAGGGGGCAAATTATTAGCATTAAGAACCTCTAAGACCTTCACGTGGCATGCAGATTAAAATTGCAGATAAAATTACAACAGACAGTGGTCTCTCCTCGGGGGGCTCAGAGACGCCGGGCCCTGGTGTCCGCGCAGGGCTTGCCCCTTGGTGAGCGCAGGAGCTGGAACAGCCGGAGAACCAGAGAGGGGCGCAGGCAGCAGCGCTCGCTCAGGAGCTGCCGTTTGAGAAATAAAACCCCAGAACGCTAAGACTAAACTCCAGCGCCTCTTCCTCCTAACAGTGTTTGGGGGTTGCAGGACCACACCCTCTTTCTCCATAGGACTACCAGGAAAGAAAAGGGAAACTTTCCCGAGAAAGAAAATGTTAGGCAAAGAAGTCGGGGCGTTTGGAAGGACTTGGCCTTGGCCTTCCTCTCAAAGCCTCCTCCTGCCCACCCTCCCACACGACCTCCGAGCCCAACTGGGCAACTGGAGCCCGAAGGCCCAGAGACAAGCTCCCTCGAGCTCTAGCGCTCCATCCCAGCCCATTTCCCACCAGTAGTGTCCACGGAGTAGGCCCTTCTAGAAATCCGGGGAAGGGCATTCGCTTTTCAAACTCAGAAGGAAAAACAATTGAAGTGGTTTTTCCCGCCTCTAGAAGACAGAGAAGAGTGGTTAGAACAGGCAGGAGAGTTCGCCCTTCTTCGCCTCCACGCGCATAAAAATAAGGCGAGGATATGTTAGCCCGCTCACGTGGAGAAGTAACGCGGCGAGGTTAGAGCTGGGCCAGATAGCTGTGGGAACCTTGCAGCCAGTTCCGCGGCTCGAGAGCACCGGGCGGCGAAGGTCGCTGCGCGTCTTGGAGCACCTGAAACCTCTGGGCGCTGTAGGTTTGAAATAGGCCAGAAGGGAAAGGCGCCTTTGAGCGCAGAGCGAGCTTCCCCGACCGCTTGGCGTGAAGCTTGACCCCCCCCCCACCATTCTCCCCCACCCTTTCACTCGCTCTCGAGGCCGGGCCCGCCAAAGGTCGGAGCTGCTGCAGTTGCTGGCCTGGGACAAAGGCACCTCGGTCTGCGTCTGCAGATTCAACACGCACGGAATTGTGCCTGGCGCCTGGAGTCCTTCGCGTCACTGAGGGCAAAGGGAGCCCCACGTAGAGGCTCTGCTTTTTTCCCAGGAGAATAAAAATCGCAAAGTTTCTACGTGTGCTTCCTCCTCCCCGCTTCCTGCTATCTCTGGCTCCTGGACCTCATTTCGGCCCGACCCCCAGGCCTGCAACGAGGGGTGGGAGCTGGAGGCTGCTGCCAAATCAGGCCAGGGGAAGAAAGCTCGAGGCTAAGGCTCTTCCTGAGTCCTAGCTGCCCAGTTAGGCTTTTTAGCTGTTACACACCGCAAAAGCATGGGCATGTCTCACCTACACAGGTGTAGTGGCAGTGATCATAGGAGTTAAAGTCTAAGGGTAGCTTCTCAAAGACGAAGTGGGAAAATAGAAAGTATGCTCCAAGAATGAAAACTCGTGTGCTTCGCTAGTAAGGTAAAAGAGAAAAAGTTTGCAGGTTGATGCGGTTCGATATTTTTCTCTCTTACATACTGCACCAGACAAGGCTAGCAATGCACCATTAGGGAAGACGTGCAAGAGTTAGAAAGTCCTATGAATCCATGGAAGGAAACCCCGTAGCTCCACAATGCTCTCTCCCTGCTGCATTCGCGTTAGGAGGATTGCAGTCTACCTTGGCTCTGGTTGTGCTTGAAAGCCGCAGACTGTTTCCACTGGCTGCCAACTTGTACGCTCACCTTTGCCTCCGTCCCGCCAGTGGCATTATTTTCCCTGAAGCTTGTCGACCTCTTTTGATTGCTCTGGAATTTAAATTTCAAAATCTCTGCCCAGGAATGCCCTTCTAAGTGCAGATGCTTCCGCTTCTTCGTCCACGGAGCTAGACAGAATCTGAGCCTTCGATGGCTTTAAGGGGCTAGATTTTCCCCACTATCCTAGCCATGGGCCACTGGCTCATTCACCCCTATATGTCCCGGTTGATCTCTGGTCTGTTTATGCCCTGATAAAATAGATAAGTGCATAAGTTACATGAAAACGGCTTGAAATCTAAACGATTGGTCAAATAATAACCACCTCCGCGAGGAAGAATGAGTTTAAGAAAATCATAGTACAACATGGTGACTAGAATCAGCATATTTTACTCTTCAAAACTGTTAAGGGTACATTTTAACCGTTCTTAACACGTACACAAAGAAGTATTAAAGATAATCCTGTGTTAATTAGCTCAATGCAGTCGTTGCATAGTGTATTCATACTTCAAAACAAACACAATAAAATGAAAAATTTTATTCACACAGTAATTTTTCTAGAAAGCTAAGTAAAAAGAAGACAAACCAAGGTATATAATGTAAAAGTACAAATTCTCTATGATGAAAGTGATCACTGTAAATACCTAAAGTGTACGAATAAACTTAAACTTTCTAAAAAGCTAAGTAGTATTTTGAGTGTGCAGACTTTTTGATTGGAGAAGTAGTAAAACGTGGGTGAATCTTCCCTTATTCTTGTCTTGTAGGTGCCTCCCATGGAAAGGGAAGTGATCTGCACAGTCTTGTGTGTGTTTCTTTGGACACGTGCCCCTATGTGCTTGCATATTGTTGGAGTGTACCCTTGTGGAAACAACCCTAAATCAGCCTTTCCCTTTCTTTGCTGTATACATTTTTAAAATGTTGATCGCATGCTTTATGATTCCCAAGCTCCTTAGAATGCTCCTGAAAGAAGAACAGCTTGTAGGAATGGAAAGCATTGTTTAAAAGGGATTTAGCACACTGCTTCTCAGCATAAGCCCAAGACTTGGAGGACTTGGAGCACAAGCCTATCCCTTCTCATTTCCACAACTATACTGGAGCAAAAGTGTGAGCACCTAGGGGTCAGAAGAGTCCATACCACTTCTGGTGACAACCCAGAGTGTGTGTGTATCCTGAGGTCTGAGCCCTGTTACTCTGACAGTTGAGACACTTGAGCATCTCACAAACCTGCCACAAGACCAGATTAAAGTTCACTCGTTGAGTCCATATTCACACACACATACACATTTATGAGGAGAGAGTAATAAAATGTTCTTCGTAGTAGACATTTACAGTTATTTAATGAATGAACTTATTATGTACATATCTGTTCTGTCCAAGGTAAGACTTCCTTTTTTAAAAAACTAAGCTTATGTGTGCATATATGTGCAAATAGCGTAGGCTTTTTTCTATACTGAGAATCAAATACAAGGCATTCTACTACTGAGCTAGATCACCTGCTTTTAAAATCTTATTTGTGGGGGGGGGGCTCAGCCCACCCTGGGGGCGGGGATGGCATGTCATGGGGTGCAGGGGGATCAAACCATGGTCCCTGCTCATTTGCCTAAGCAGGCACTTTAGACCACTGAGCTATCTCGCTGGCCCTAATTCATAAGGGAAAGTCTTGCTAAGTCTCCCTGGCTGACTTCAACCTTTCCCTCTTCTGATCTCACCTTCTAAGTAGCTTCAAACACAGCCTTTGTCTCAATGTGTGACTTGAAGGAATTTTTATATCTGCTCGGTTTTTTCCTTTTCTCTCCCATGTTCCTGTCATTAAATCAGAACTTCAGCAAAAGGAAATGTGTTACTCTGGTCGCGTCCTCCTTCCCTCATGAATAGCACTCATATTTTGAGCTGGTTTTACCCCATACCCCTCCTTCCTGCTTGCTCTCTAAGAGGTTTGTTGCTTTGGTACAGACAGGCATGTAGCTCCTGTTAGCTAATTCCAGCCTCAGTCATCATTTTCATAGACAGGCTGAAGTGCTTAGGAAAGTTCAGGGTCTTAATTTGGGAAAGGAATTCTAGTTTTAGGAATGACGGAAACAACTTTTCCTATTTCTGACTGAGACTAGTTTCATAGTCTAGTTCTGTTTTAGAAAATCATGTAAGGAATCATGATAGAAATGACAACCTGATCACTTCAGGGAACAAGTCCAAGGCTGTCTGCCCAGTGGATCTCTGTTCACCCAGTAGACCTCCAGTTCACCCCTGTCAGGGCAGTGGAGGATCCTTCATATCCTCGCTGGGCCTGCTGCCACCTAGAGGATGCTGGTATCCTCTTCTTATCACTTTCCCCCAGATTTTTTTGAGTGAAGGAGCGGCTAACCAGTGTCTCAGTCACCAGAAAAGAGAACACATTTCTGCTGTCTGGGAGCAGAATCTCCACTTGCACCCTGAAAGATACTGGAAAACAAGCACAAAGACTCTTCCCCTCAGTGTCCTTTTCCTTATCTTCCCCTTCTCCCAGTAGCTCATTAAGGGAGTCAGCTCTGAACAGTTTGTCTCCAGAGAAGACATCTGCTTTAGCAGGAAGGTGATGTGGTAGGGAAGGAAAAGACTAGGAAACCAACTGGTGTTACTGCTGAGACACCTTGGAATGATCCTGTTTCTCCTCCCACTACCAGGAGAAACAATTTTCCTTTTTAAAAATAAGATAAAGGAGTGATTAGGGCACCAAGAGGAGTGGGGAAAGATGGGGCAGTGAAGAGGTGCCTGCTAGAAAATTGCCAATCTGTGGAGCCTTTGGAGCAGCCTTGAATCGGGTGCTCTCACCCCAGGAAAGGCCCTGTTACCCGCAGGCATATGCATTCAGGAATGCATGCGGGAAGCAGGTTAGACTTGGAAAACTTGGCTCACCTGGTGAGTCCTCCAATTAGGAACAGAAAACCTGTGAGCCTCAGTTTCCTCATCAAATGGCTTTGCCCACATCAGAGGCCAAGGCCCAGAGGGGCTTTGCTATTTGTTTGTGTTGTACTGTTTAAAGAAATGAGTGGTGACAACCTGAAGGGGTCTAGCTTAGGGACCTCCATAACCTGCAGCCTGCTGCCTTCTTGAAGTACTCTAGGGGCTACTTTCAGAGTTGCCTTTAAAAAACAAAACCAAACCCCAACTCAACAGTGTTGAATCAGCTGTTCCCTCTACCTGGCTGGCCCGATGTGATCTACAGCCTGGATCACTAACGATCACCTGGGGACAAATTAAAGAATTGAAAATGCTGAGCTTGAGAAGAAGTTGAATTCCTTACACTATCTGGGATCGTTAATCACCCAGCAGAAACAGCAAGCTAGAAAGTAGCCAAGGGACTGAAAGACAGTGGAGGTCTGCCCTGGTGTTAGCGGTCTTTGGGTGCAGGAATCATCTACACTTAAAACAGACACTGAGATGTGACAGGTCCCAGGAACTAAGAGACTGTCCCAGCTATCCCGATTTGATAAATGGAGAATATAGTCAAGAGACCTGTGCAAGCTTAGCTCATGACTCAATGCCCCAGTAAGTGTGTCTGCTCTCACACGTGGCTATTTCCAGAGGCAAGGTGGCCAGGTCCTCGCCCAAGGTGGTGAGAAGAGTACGAGATTAGCCTTCAGAGTTCCCGATCCGCTGGGGAAAACACCTGCAAGCACAGGGTGGGTTTGAGGGTGTGGTGAGCTGCAGAAAACCGTGAATCAGGAAAATTGGAAAGCTGGAGTTTTGCAGATAGCAGGCAAATGCAACATCTGCGCGCCCACATTCACAGCAGATTAGGAAGTGGGGCGCTTCAGCAGAGGCTGCCCTCTGAGATCTGGGTTATGACAAATGTCCTCTCCTTGAAATGCAGGGAAGCCTGGCACAGGGCGTGGATGGCTTGGCAAAAGTCCTCCAAAGCAGACTCCCTCTGCAGGCTCCAGCAGCCCAGGAACTGTTGCCCTTTATCCATTCTGAACCGAGTACAGGCGTAGGATCTCTTCCTCCGGGTCCTGGATGCCACAGTGTTAACCTGAGTGCCGCACCGGTTGACAGGCGCTGCGCTCTCCTCTCTCTCTGTGCCTTGGTGGTGGAGGGTTCTGGTCACTCTTCGCCCCAAACAGGCACGCCGAAAGGGATCCAAGAAAGCTTGCCCAGACCCGCTCTTCTCCGCAGCCCTACGGTTTTAAGGACAATTTGTTTAGTTGAAGTTTCTCTGACAATGGAAAGTTCCGAGGTTTCCTGGACGTTGTGTTGGGGAGGCGGGGCCCGGGCCCGCTGAAGGCGGTTTTCCCAGCCCAGTTCCACCCTCCTGTGCCCCTCAGCCACTGGGCAGCAGAAGGAGGTGGACAGCCTCCTTCTGCCCCTCGGCCGGACGATCCGCGGCTGCGGCGCCCAGCACCTCTGCACCTGTCCGGCTGAGGTGAGATACTCTGGCGCGCAGGCCTGAGCCGAGCTGTCTGAGCTGCCAGGGTCGATGCCTTCGAATGATGAGCAACAGACAGGCGTGTAGGCGGCGCGGGGGATGGGGGAGATCACCCCTGGGACAGCCAGGTATTTTAGGGGACCTGGGTAAGAGTCTTGTCTTTGCAGTTCTGTAATCTAGGGCCAGTCAACGAAGTCGTAAAGACTCTGACTTCGTATCTAGAGATGAAAATAACAGCAACAGCTTGCTCCTCGCAAGGAGTGAGAGGTGTAGTCTGCTGGGTGGTTGGGGAGATGCAGCCCGGGGAGGATCAAGCAAGAGCGCTTTCGGTTGCTTGAACCCTTCCTATGTCAGAAGAAAAACGTGAAATCTCAAACACTGGAAATGGTCACACAAGGACAGTGCAGAAAGTGCAAGGGGCCTGACTCTGCCCTTGATCCAGGAAAGACAGTAGCACTTTGGGAGAAGCCGGTTGTCTGGCTCACCCTGTGGCCGGTCCCAAGTCCCAGCGAGTTCGCTGTGGACGTGGCAGATTCCCTGCGCGCGTAGCCCGGGAGGCAGCCTCCACTGAGTGGGAGAGAAAGAGCATTCATCTCTGTAGCTTGGCTCCAAGATAGTCTCTCAACGAAAGCCGAGATGCCGCAGCTCCTCCCGGGTCCTCTGGCCAGCCTGCGCTCACATCCTTCTGCCGCTGAGCTCGGGGTGCCTGCGAATTCGCCGCGCTTCTCGGGCCGCGTCTGCGTGAGCTTCCGGGCAGCACTTCGGAGCCCTGCTACACAGCCCGGGGGTTCTGGGGTAAGGAAAGCGCGCACGGCCGCCCGAACTCTGTCCTTGCCGACCCGGCAGGTTACCTGGGTTTCAAAGAAACAAATTCCAAGGAAAAGGCCGGCTAACCCCTGCGTAAGATTGACCCGGGTCCCCCGAATAACCCAAATCCTAAGCTAGTTGTCCCAAGTCCTTTAGGCAGAACATTGAGAGCCTGGGAAGGTGACAAGCAACCAGCCAGGACTAGGGACAAAGCGCCTCCAGGGACAAGGCTGCTTAGTGGCGTTTCCACTTTTTATTCCGGAATTTCTACCTCGAGGGTCTGGGATCGGCCCTACTCTCACCTCCCCCGCCCCGCGGGTCCTGCGCTTTACCACGCCCCCTGCGCCCTCTAAGAGTTAGTGTCTGCCCCGGAGCTCAGAGGCCGCGAGTCCTGCGGAGATGCGCAGAGTGGATCAGGACAAGGTTCGCTGAGTGCCCAGAACAGCCCCCGCGACGCACGTCCCTGCTGCGCACCCCTCGGTGTCGGAAGAGAAGAAGATTTGAAATGCAATAGCCAAAACTCACTGTTGAGAACACTTTGAAGTTGGGCAACCTTGCCTGGGCCACTCTCCCTTCTCTCTTCTCCCGGCCTCCCCACTTATCCACAAGAACTAGAAAGCGGCACTTAGATCTTGCAAATCAGCAGTTTATCTCCCCCCACCCCCGCGCGCCCTTTTGGTAAAAAGATGATTTCGCTGAGAGAAAATACTGTAATTCCGCGGGCGTGAGGTGCTGAGAAGCAGTTTTTGGGGCTGAGCCGGCCAGGTCGGGGCGCCTAGGCACATCTGCTTGCCCGCGTTTGCAGCTCATTTCGCCTAGCCAGGACCCCACCCACCCAAACACACTCACACACTCCAGGCAGGCAGCTGGCTTTGTCTTTGACTAAAAGATACTGAGACAGAAGGTATAGAAGGTAGAGGATGCGTGAACAAAAACTAGAACCTAGGCTCCTTTAAGGACGATGAACTGGAAGAGGTAAACCAGAAGAGACTTGAAGAAAACCACCTCTTTCCTCCGAGAGCAGAGCTCTAAGGGGCTCAGCAGACTCGGCTGTTGGAAAGCCCAGAGCCAAGTGTTATCTTTTTTCTTGCCACCTAAAACTCCTTGATTTACTGAAATAAGACCGACATGAGACCATTCTCTGCACACTAATAGCTTCAAAGTGGATTAAGATTCGAAAGAATAGGGCCAAGCTGGGTATATAGCTCAGCAGTATAAGCTCCTACCTGGCAAACTCTAGGTCCTGAGTTTAATCTCTGGTAGTGAAAAACAAAAAAGTAAAGTACAAAACATGACAGCTTCCCTCCAACTCCTCCCATCTGTCCTGAGAGCCTTCCTTTGTGAGCCACCTTGCCTGACCTCTGCTGGTCTCCCAGGTCCTGGGGCCCAATTTAGCGCTTTCTACCTATAAATGTTTCTTGAACTAGCACCTCTTTACTCTCCCTGATAACCAGAAGCTTCCGCTCAGGCATCAGGAGGGTTGCAGTGTGGAGCTAGGCCACTTGGGCCTCACCGGGAGTCAGTCAAGTGATAGAAACATTCAGCCAAGGGCTTCAAAACCCAGGCATTGGGCCATCTTGGCTCTGATATAGGTGACAAGAGGTGCTTTTTTTCTTCCCCAGAAGACTGTTCTGGGGCGCCCGATTCATACCAAGCTTCTCAGGGAAGACGGCAAGGGCTGGGCCCTCAGGTTTAATGCACAGTGAGGGTTTCAGTGGTTGAGAAGCAGCCCTTGACTTTTCATTTTCTTTCTTTTCTTGTGCTATTCTTTTCCTTCCTCCTCTTTCTCTTTCCAAGTTCTGCCTTTTGCTTTCATTCCCTCTGGCTTTGTAGCTTTTATTTTTCAATACCTCCTCAGTCCTGAAAGGTCACAATGTGCTCCTCTGCCTTCAAGGAGACACAGTGTGGATCTCCCCTCCTGGCCCACCAGACTTGATAGAGCCTGCAGGAGGTGCGGTGAGAAGCCAGCAAAGGGAGCTAGCTGTTTGCTGTTCGAGCTCTCCCACCCACAAGTCCTCCCAGTATACACCATTCCTTTCCTTTGGAGTCTAACCCTATTCACTCACCTATCTCCCCAATGGTGTAAGCTGGGCTTTTAATGATAGGTACAAGTACAGGAAAAGTAAATAGAAAGTCTGCAAGCAGAATCCCAGTCTGGTAGGAGAACTTGCATTGCCAACTGGTGCAGTGGGAAATGCATCTGTAGCATCACCAAGAGAAGCTCCCTGGAGGCCTAACAGAAACAATCCTCCCTGAGGAGGATGCTAGTGAAATCCAGCCACAGCGCACGCAACATAGAGAAGCTCACTCCTGGGGGACACCCACGTGGAGGGACCCGAACAGCTATGTTACCTGAAAAGGAGTTTTAATCATTGTTAAACCTGAGCACAATTGCCAGTGAGCTGCTGTATTTGCCATCTAGAGAGAGAAATTAAGAACAGAGACTGTCAAAATTCCACTGCGAATCCTAAAATGGAGAGGAGGAATAAAGAGAGGGTGGAACTCTCCTGCCATGTCATTCATGTCTCTCTCCTGGAGCCCAAGAAAGCAGCCAGTTGGACCCAGAGTCCAGCCTGCCTTCACTGTTCGCTCTCACCTACATCTTTCCTCACGTGGCTTCCCACTGGGCTCCCTAGTTCAGCCTTTGCTGGGGATGTGGGTGCTAGAAAAGGGAGGAGGCTATAGCCACTCATGCACCACAATGCCACCAAACTCTGTCCTCCACAAAGAGGCCCATGGCACAATTCAGCAAGCCACTAAAATGGCTTCATGGAGAGTCCTCCTTTGCAGCCATGGGAGAAGGTACCCTGAAGTCTACAAATTCCCCTAAGATAAGCAGGTGCTTTGAACTGAGTGGAAGCTCCCGAGAGTTCCTGTGGCCACTTAATCGGTCAGTTACCAACCCACAAACCAGAGATTATTGGAAGAGGAAGGGCTAAAAGTGAGGAAATCTTTTGGGCCTAGATAGCTTGAGAACTAGGCTACTTAAGAGTCCATGTTTCAGAAGGCATTCCCAAAGTAAGGCAGCTATGCCCCCCGGAGAGTGCTACGTTCAGGGAAGAGTTAAGGGTTAGCCCTGGGAGCTCTTCAGTAGGCTCTTCCATGGTTGAACACAGCCTCAGGCAATTGACAAGCTTTTCTTTTTGGTGCTTGTTGTTCAGGGATACCCATTTGGCTGGAGATAGGGCTGGTCCTTGCTTAAGTGAAATATGATGGGAGCTTCTGCTGCATCCTCACTGGCTCAAGCAGTTGCTTTGCTTCATTCAGTCTCCCAGTTTGCATTTATACCTTGACAGACGGTTTTTTTTTTTTTTTCAGTCTATATAAGACAGTTTTATCAGTACTTTTCACTTCCTAGGAACTTTCCCTGAGTCTCTTGCAGCCAGGGAGAATAATCTGGCTCTCAAACCAGATTACTTGCTCTAAAAACTGTGAGATCTCAGCCAAGTTACATAACTCATTTGTACCTCAATTTTGTCCCATGTAAAATTCTGCTGGTAATATTAGTTGTTACTGGTTCAGAGAGTTTGAAGTGGGTGGAGTGACTTTGTTTTTGTAAAGCATTTAGTACAGGGGCTGACACAGAGTAAAAGGATAATAAACATTGACTCCTTATAAGTGATATGGACCAGAAAAAGAGAAGATACAAAATGAGACTCATTGGCAAGACAGGAAGCCTAAATTCAGCATGGTAGCACATGTTTGTAACCCAAGCATTTGGGAGGCTGAAGCAGGAGGAACACTACAGGTCTGGCCCACATAGTGAGTTCAAGGCCAGCTTAAGCTCTGTAGGAAGAGCCTGTCTCAAAGGGAAGGAGGAGTGGGAGAGAGAGACAGAGAGAGAGAGAGAGAGAGAGAGAGAGAGAGAGAGAGAGAGAGAGAGAGAATAAAACATTATTCCTTGTTCTACTTTACATAAGAGGTATGACATGTGTATAGTATTGCCTACTGCTTTTTTCTGAACTGGGTTAAGAGTATTCATTTTTAATGTTGAAAGCAACCAAGGACAGTGTTACTGGGAATTGGAGCAGTTGCAGTCCCCCTAGTGCAACTAACTTTTGCCCTGTAGTGTCCTCAAACCCTGATTCTCCTGGTGTGGCAAACACCATTGAAGGTAGAATATGGATTTATGGAATGTTCTATCCCATCCTGAGAATGTGTTCATTCACTTGGATTTGTTGGCTGCCCTATGAAGTTCTTGGGAAGAATGCAAATTATGTAAGTATGCTTCCTGTTTAGAGATAGACAACATTTCTCACCCCTGGTTTTCTGGGGAACTTGGTTATCGACCAGTGTGCAATGCTTCCTGTGGCAGTCCGACAGTGGCAGTATGACAATTCAGTGGTGGGACATCCCTAACCTCACCTGTTTCCCAACAGCAGGCCCTGATTCTCTGGCAATGTAAAGCAAGCACAAGTCCAGCCACCTAGCTACCCTGACCTTGACATTCAGGAGGGTCTAATCCCCAAGGTCCTCCTTGGAGCTACACATCATGTCCAGTACAGAAATTTGCTTTCCTCTCTCATGAACTTGCACGCCACTGGTGGAGAGGGAGATTAACAATAGGGTGCTGTAAAAATCTACCAGTCAGTGTTTGTGGACCATAGCCAATAGCCCCAGTTTCATAAGTTCTCACAGTTCCACTGAGGATGTTTTGTTCCTAGGTGGCTGTTTCAGTGGTGACAAATCAGATCCAACCACTTCTGGACAAACTTTTTAAAAGGTCATCATGACATCAAGGTCAGAACACTTCAAATTAATCATGTTTCTAGTCTTTGTACTCTACTAAATTGTAGTACCAGGTCCCATTCTCTCTTGACTCCCTTCTGCCACTCCTACCCCCACAAGAACTCAGGTACTGTCTCTGAGTCTCAAGGTGTCTTCAGTTAGACTACAAGGCCTGGTGCTTTTTTACCTCTTTACTCAAGCTTTAAGAGATCTTTGACTAGCTAACCACCTGCAAAAACAGCAGGAAGGAAGAGATGGTGTCACCTTTAGGAGGTGTACATGGACAAGCAGGGAGGCTTACAAAGAACCAGAAAGAATTGTCCACCTGGGATGGATTTGTATTTCTGGCTCTGAGGTGAAGAAGGAATTACACAGGAGGAAAAAAATAAAAATAAAATATTAACAAGCCAAAGGATTCTACTCTCACTTGGTCCTATCATCTCCCCTTACAGCTTTTCCAGTTCGTTTAGAAGATCCCAGAGCTTTGCTAGAAGTCCCTATCTTCCCTAGGCTCTGAGTGCCTCTCCAAAGGGGCAAGTCCCAGAAGTGGGATGCTTATTTTCCCTTTCATTGGTCAGCTCAGACTCTGCCGTGGAAACAAGTGGAGAGGAGGTTAGGATACAGCCTCTTGCATTTAACTTCAAGAGAATGTCTAAAGAGAGTGCAAAGGACCTAGGGGATGGGGGCAAGAGATGAAGCAGGTGATTGCTAGATTTCTGCCTATGCTGTGATGCTGCATACCTGGGCATGTGGTGTTTCTGTGTTTATCTTTGATTCTAGAAAAACATTGGTATAGGTGAGTGTGCAAGGTACATGCATGTGTGTGTGTTTTGATATAAACACATGGCTTTGTGTGGTCACTCCATGACACAACCACGAACCTTGTACTGTAGGCTTCCTATACAGGCATAAGGCAGTTGTTGATTGCCAACATTTATCTGAGGCTGCACTAGTGGTCGCAAAAGTCACTGACTTTGGATGGATTCTCAGGGGCTACCAAGCAGCCTTGAGCTATTGAGAGCCTGGGATGTTACCTGCCAGTCTAGTTAAGCAAGTCGAAGCAGAGGTGCTGCAGGAGCTCACTGGACGGACCTGGCTTAGGCTCCAAGTTTCGCTTCGTGCGAAAGCTGGCAAAACGCAGGCTGGTGCTGAGCACAGCGGGCCGCAAGCTGCCTGGGAAGGACCGGCCGCAGCCGCGTTGCGTCTAACTCGGAGGGGAAAGTGGAACTGGGCGGGGAGGGAGGACAGGATTTCCTCGCCTCCTGGGCGCGGCCGCACCCGGCAGGGCCACACAAGGCTCCCTTTGTGGAGGGCCCCTACTCCTGCGCACAACGAAGTCAGCTAGGAACAATAGCGCAATGTTGCCGCCGCCGGCCGGGCTCTCCCGGCCACACCGCGGCGGCCGAAGGCGAGGAAACCGGGTGGCGCTTTTTTATAGCCACGAATATAAAATCGGGGCTTTCCCCCCTTTTACTCGCCTCTTGCCCCAACGCCGATAGAAAGCAGATAAATTTATGAAGGGCGAGCTAAGAGAATAATTACAGGGTGAAGGCCGTTAAATTTTATTTCCAGTCCCAAAGGCAAAACCTGTGATTTTATTGCAAACATCTGGAAGGACCGAGAGGTGGGCACGCTGCTGGTTTAAAACAAAAATAGAAGATTTAATTTCTTGAAAACAAAAAAAATATCATGAAAGGTTTTTTACTCCCACGGACTTTTATTTTTGAAAAGTGTGATGGGATAGTTGAATAGACAACGAGCACGAGGGTCCGCAGCCCTGGACACCTGAGCCAAGCCGCACACCTCGGGACGGTTTGCTGGGGCGGCCACGAGGTCTCTGCGGAACCGACTTCAGGCAGGCGTTTCCAGAAATCTGCTCCCTCCCACCACCCTCGTATCCTCTGCGGTCCCACTGCCTGCTCTTTTGTAGCTCTGGGACGCCAGTTTGGGAAAACAAGTGAAGAGTAGGAACAAGGGCTTCACATTCCCGAAAGATTCGGGCACAGCACCTTGGTTCTGTCCAGTTCTCAACCAAAGAATCTTGCTTGCTTTGCTTAATTGTGAATCATTTAGGACACCTTCGCTCCAAGACCGGAAACTGACAGTGGCCTGTTAATCGACTTGCCTAAGGTCACACGATTTAGGTTTGAAGCAGGCCTGGTCCTAGGCTCCACCTCCCTATGAGTCTTCCCACCCCATAGTCGCCTCATAACGTTTTATTCCTACCTTGATGGCCAAATTCATTACAATTTCCTTGCCCCCAGAGTGCCCTGTTCATGTGTTTAGGGGCAGCCTAACATGTCCTGCTGGTCAACTATTTTTAACTTTGTTTTCAATTACTTACTCAAAACTCTAAAATCAAAGCCGGCTGGTGGATCACCTTAGTATTGTGGTATTAGCAGTGATGGAATTTAAGGTGATAATTGGTGATAAATGGAAGAGAAAGATAGGTGTATGGAGGATGTCCGGGCTCTTTCTGGAAATTCCTGTTTGTGCTTATGACTCTTGTGATGCTGCAGGAACCACTCTTCCTTTGAAAAGTTGGAATGGCTGGACAGTTTGAGGTGAGTTGTCACTGTGCCACCCTTCCCTTCCTGGCTGTCTCCTGCCAGGGTGAGGCCTGGGTCTCCACTTCCCCACATGACCCTACAAGTGGCCAGTGGCATGGAAGGATCTCAATCTCTGACTTTTGAGGTGTCACCCTTCCTTCCTCTTTGGAGTTCTGCAGGGGTTGAGGGGGGCATTAGCTTGACAGTTGTCCATAAGCTAAAGACTTGAAGGGACTCATCACTTGTAGGCTGTGCCCTGGATACAAGTTTGGAGCGTGCAAACCAAAACCTGGGGCCTGCCTAGGTCCTTAGCTTCATATTGGGACCCCACTCTTATCTTTAAATGTTAAAAGAGGAAGAGCAGTCCTTTGAGTAATAATGGAATGTGCAGACCACACTTCCACATTTATACATTTCATCTCTAGAATCCTTCCTTTCCTACTCTGAAACACATATTCTTATATACTTAACTCACACATGTTAAAACATCTTGCTTAATTTTTCTCTATTATTCTTTCCTCTCCATCAGAACACAGCTATGTACATATAGCCCTGGGGGAGAAAAATTTAGATTAACACCTATGGAGTCACATGTGTATCTGCATGTGTGTGCGTGCATACACACACACACACACACACACACACACACACACACACACACACACACCAAAACCAAAACCAAAACAATAGGGTTGCCTCTCATTTAATAAAGCAACCCGTTTCCATGACTGTGCCAACCCATTCTACTTCAGATGGGCCTGTCACAATTCCAGAATAAGTGTACCTAGAGGTTATGAGGGGAGGTAAGGAATGGGGGGTGGGAGCAAGCTTTATGCAAACTAAATTCTGCTCTCCCTGGGCTTTGGGGGTAGGGTACAAAAGCTTGTCATTGAAGATGCTGTTCTATCTTTTTGGTATGTTTCTGGAACATTTTGTCTATGGACAATTATGTAGATTCAGGCCTCCAGATCTCCATGTTTGGATGGTGGGTTGCCAAAGATCTATCCCTTTTTGGAGGGAAACTGTTGTCTGATCTGGGAGGGTGTATGGCCTATGTCTCTGTCTAAACCAAGCCTAGGGGAGAGTAGAAGGCAAAAGGTTGTCAGAGAGAGATGGGCTGGAGATACAGGCAATAGAAGTGAAGGAAAGAGCTGGGAAAACATCTGGACAGTGATCCTTCCCTACCAGGCAGATAAGCCACCTTCTTGCAGGCAGCACCAAATTAGGAGCCCAGAGCAAGCCTAGAATTGCAGGGAAAGAGAATTACCTGCCTTTCTCCAATTTTTTGTCCAATGAAAGCCAGGTCACTTTTAGTCTGAAGCTCTGCAGTCATATCGGTTAGTGACTGAGATGGAAGGCCCTGAACCTCCACCTAGGTTCCCAGAATCTGCTGGAGTTCATGAGTGGCTTAGGCTTGGCTTCTAGATCTGTTATAGTTACTCCCTGGGAACCTCAGAATTTAAAACTGCAGGCCAAGTCCAGGCCCAAGTCGTGTCTCAGTAAATCACACCCATCCAATGCCTTCCATCTTTATTTTCAAATCTGCTATGCTGCAAGCCTCCTGAAGTCTCAGCTGGGGTCGTGTTGAGGGAGATCCCACAGTGGGCCAAAGCACACTCACAAATACTCCCTCTGAGCTCTAGCACCAGAGCTTTAGATTATAATGCAAACACTGGCCTCTGGCAGTCAAGGGGGAATATGGCCTTTCAGAGGCCCCACAGGCTGTCAAGTTTTACTTCAAGGTGGAAGAACTGGAGAGAGAGAGAGAGAGAGAGAGAGAGAGAGAGAGAGAGAGAGAGAGAGAGAGAGATTTACTACACCATGGACACCCTGGGTATAAACTTAGATTCAGACCCTGCTCCTGGCCTGGGCTGGCTGCCCATGAGACCTATTTGCCTGAACTCTCTCTCTCCCGCTCAGGATCTGGCTCTTTCCAGCTTCTTGCTCAGGGATGGATCCCTTTTAACCGGGTCGATTGGAAGCGAAGACGAGTCTGTGTGCAGTCCACGCCAGAGAAACCCGAGACGCTGGTTCCAATTTGGCAGGACCCAACTTCTCGGCCCTTCTGAGCTCTATCCGAGCAAGGTTGTGCTCTGGGCCTCCTGCTACCAGCGACCACAAGCCTCATAACTCAGGAGGGAGCATGCAGTGAGCATGATCAGAAATGTTGGATTTTATATTCCAGATGAACACAGTCTCCTGAAAGATTTAAAAAAGAGGGAAAGGGAAGGTCATCAGCTGGGCGAGTAGAGAAAACTATGCTCTGGAGGTGGTATGATTTAAAAGGAATTTTGCAAAAACTCCTCAGCTGTGAAAGTTTTTAGTTACCTGTGCTTGGCACCCCCTCCGTGGGTTCTCTGAAATAGTAGCCTGGAATAGGCGAAGCGCAGCCCATCGACTCCGCCGCAGGCCAAGTGCGCATTTGCTGCTAGCGGGTCCTGCCCCGAGGTGCCTGCAGAGCGCCTTAGGACTCTGCTGCCAGCCTATAGCGGGCGGGCGAGGCTCCCGTGTCTCCTCCTGCACCAGGTACAGCCGGAGGAAGGAAGCAATCTGCATTTTCAGTTGCAAGACCCCGCATAGTAATAGAGCTTTTTTGTTTCGTTTTGCTTTCATCAGAGTTCTTTACAAAATATTCAACCGGAGCGCAGGAACCTGTGCGTTGAAATCTGAGCAGAACCGTCAAGTCTAAAAACCACCTAGGACAGGCACAAGGTTATCAGAATCGGTTCTGGATTTGGGGGGGGGATTAACATTTTATCAGCGCCCAAAAAATTCCAGACCTGCAATTAAACATGACTATGGCCTCGCAGTATTTATGATACCCACCGTATTTGGGTGGAAAACATATGGATTTAGGATTTGTTGACGTTTGTAACAAAGCAGATTAGATCTTGGCCGGGAGATCTTTCTTACCCCTCCAGTAACCTTTGGGGGACCGGGAAACTAGGGGTTAAAGTCGGCACCGGGGCTTCCCGGGGACTCCGGCAGTAGCCCTGGCCGAGCCTCAGTCTCTCCCTTCTCCTCATTGGCCCGCGTTCTCAGGGTTTCTCCTGTTCCCTTTTTGCCATTGGTTGGGGGCTGGCTTTTTCCCCCCTCAGTCTTTTTCTTCCTCCCCCCTCCCTCTCCCTCACCCCACGGACAGGAGCGCACAGCCTGCCCCCGGTTCCTTGGGAAGGGAGGAATTCAGGGGAAAAAAACGTTTCCCAGAAGTTTGGATCAGAGCAAGAACGGGAAAGACTGAGAGGGCAAGAAGGAGAGGGAGGATAGGAAAGGAGAGGGAGGAGGGAGGGCGCGAAAGGGAGAGAGAGAGAGAGAGAGAGAGAGAGAGAGAGAGAGAGAGAGAGAGAGAGAGAGAATGAAGCACGGTCGGCGCAGCCTGTGAGCGCCGTCCCGGGTGGGTGGGAAGCAGGACTCCGGCGCCCATGCAGCGGGCGGGCGGTGCTCCGGGCGCTAGTTCCTAGAGGCTGGGGCGGCTGGGGGCGCCGGCGGCTCTCGCCGCGCAGGGCGGGGAGGACGCAAGGGGAGGGTGCAGAGCGCCCGCGGAGCCGCCGCCTCTCCCTGGCCGGGCCCGGCGGGCTCTGGGAGCGTGAGGGCGCAGGCTGCTCCCTCGGTAGCGGGGGCAAGCGGGGGCCAGGGTGCGGGCGGCTAAAATGAGTGAAAGGAGAAGATCTGCAGTCGCCCTGAGCTCCCGAGCACATGCCTTCTCCGTTGAAGCCTTGATCGGCTCAAATAAAAAGCGAAAACTGCGAGACTGGGAGGAGAAGGGGCTGGACCTGTCCATGGAGGCGCTGAGCCCTGCAGGCCCACTCGGAGACGCTGAGGACGCGGCGGCGCACGGCCTGGAGCCCCACCCGGGTGAGTGCCTCGGCCCAGGCTGCGGGAGGCGGACGGAGCCGGGAGCCAAAGGGCGTCCGCGGGCGAGGAGCAAGGCCCAGCCGCGGATTCTCTTCCTTACTCCGATGCGGGTTTCTTTTTCTTGGCACAACTGCCTAGAGATTCCCTAAATTCGCCGGAACCAATTTGGGGATCTGCCTAGAGCCTCGCACTTTCTTCGCCAACCTCAGGGGAGGAGGCCTACTCGCTCGCACCTCCTTTTCTCCCCGGAGCAGAGCGCAGCGTTGGTGTGCCGGTAGCTGAAGGGCTGCAGGCCCCGGGCTCGCGTCCGAGAGCAACCGCGAGAAAGCTGGCACTTGCGTCTGAGAGCTAGCGTTCTCGGAACCCCTACTGAGTCTAGAGAAAAGTCCGGTTTGTCCCCTTTATCCTTCAGTCTCGGCTGTCTTCTCCCAGCTAATTCTTGGATGATGGAGTGTAATTCTATTTCTACCTGGTTGGAACAAGAACCTATGTAAGACCTGTTGCCCGTACTCTAGGTCACTGTCGTGTATTCAGGGTAGGGAAATGGGGTCGCTTATTTCTGTCCTGATCCATGTGTATTCTGTGCGTGTAATGTGCGCAGAGCACTTAGAACGTAGGGCAAATGTCGTTGTCTGTGTTTTAACAGAACCTCGGGTGGGGTAGGGTAAGGTTTGTGTTAAGCGCCAGGATTTCAACTGTGCAAAAACAGCCCAGGGGGGACAGCTGTTGTCAGAAGAACCTGGTGCGGCACGCACAGGGAGCACAGCGCTTGCTCTCGAAGCTTGGTTTAAGAGCTTTAGAAATTTTCCAGCTCTGACTTTTGAAACCACACTGGAGGTGTTCCTGCTGACCAGCCAGGGTCACGGACAAGAACGGGGCCAAGCACTGGCAAAAGCCGGAGGTGGAGGCAGCGGACGGGTGGGAGCGCCACAGCTTAGGAGCTCGGGGATCCCAGCTGGAAACTTGGCCAAAGCCGTGGAGGGACAGCTGTCGCTTACATTTTCTCTTTAGGCAGTGACAGTTCAATTTCCACGCTCCCGAGGCTAATAATAACTAATAATAACGCGATTAGCAAGTGACCTGCACAGAAGGGTTTTATGAATTCTCCGTGTTCTCGTGGCCCGTTACGGAATTTGAGTTTAGTGCTGGGGAATTATTTTTATTAGTCGATGAAAAGAAAATTAAGAGGAGATTTATTTTGCCTGTCCAGGTCTTTTTCTGTGTTTGGATGTGGGTACAGGTCCACGCGGATCCCCTCGCGAGCGACCCAGGAAAAAATGCGCGGCTGATGCGTTTCCTCCATCGGCTCACTCTGTTTCCTCACCTGTTTTACCTTTTGTTAAACGTCTCACTAGGGTCTCTCTTCAGATAATAGAAGTGCCTGTAGGCCTTATGACAGGCCTTGTGACTTAGGAGGTTCTTTTTATCTTAGTTTCTGGACAGTAGTGAAAAACAGAAATTACTTAGCTGCGCTTGGCAGGCGCTCTGTCCTGTAGAACTTTTCTTTTGGGAGGCTCCAGATTGCTGGGACCCTCTCTGGGGTCCCATGCTCAAAAAGTTAATTGAAAACACTGAGTCAGCTCATTTTTCTTTTTCTGCCGTTATTCTGGCCCGGAAGTGTGGAGAGAAAAGCAAGAGAGTATCAGGGCAGAGACGGACCTTTCCAGGGATATGAACACGGGGAAGTGGTCTCCAAAAATTCTGTTCCCTAGTTCCTGTGGGATGGAAACTAACAGAACTCACTGTATGTAACAGAAACCATTTGGTCATTTTTTTTTTTATCATTACTTTAAAAAGCCCTTTGGAATGGACAAAACAAAATATATTTGTGGGCAGTTCTGGGAGAAGAAGCAACCAAAGCACTGGAAGGCTTTCTACAGAACAGGGTTACAGGCTGTCTAGGTTGGGTCCTGACAGAGCCCTGGCAGTGGCTGAGGCTTTCTTACCATCGGGAAGTAGGACAAGAAAAGAGCTTTCGGAAAAAGGCTCCGTGGTCTGCGGACACAGAGTAGAGGAGGTGAAGCTGCAGGCTGGTGGTCCCTGGCTGGAGCAGGATTTGTGAGGAGGAGTGGGGTCCTTTTTAGGCTTTTACTTTCTCTTGGAGTATGTATCATCCTAATGAAGAGGTAGGGCCACATTCATTAAAGACGTGTGTATGGGAGGAGTACTTCAGGAGACCCATTTGGCCTAGGGCAGTGTCTCCCCCTGGGCTGGGCCTCACAATTCTGCTCAATCTGTCTTCTCTGGGTTAAGGTTGCTTTGTGGCTCACCCGCCTTAGGCCCACAACAAGGGAGGGACAAGGGAAGAAACAAAACAAAGCAAAACACACAAGGAAAATTTGTCTAGGGCAATGAACTCCACCCCCCGCCCCAGCACAGCTAGGAAAGCCTTAGCTGCCCACTTGTGTAAAGTAGGTAAAGCAGCTGTATTTATCACCCTGATAGTCACCTTTTACTGACTGGCACTGGCCACTTCCTGTCTGCTACACTCAATCTAAAAATCCAGGGATCCTCATACAACCTAAGGCTCAGATTTTAAGGTTTAACATTAATACAAAGATGCAGCCTTTTGCTTTTTCACAGCCTGCTTTTCCTTTTGCATCCGGGCAGAGCTGGCATTAGCTGGCACTTGAGCGCCCACAACTGGGGCACCAACCTGCAGCAGCGGGGGACCAGCCCGGCCTGCGCGTTGTGGGCACTCACCCATCAGAGGTCACAGTATGTATTTCAAAAATTTCCACTGAGTCTGGAGGCCCCGAAAAAAAAAAACACAAGGCCTGCCGAGATTTGGAGAGGACTCGCGTGGTACTGTCACTGTCCTGTCTCGTCCACAAGCGCTCTCTTTTGGAGAAACCGCTAGGAATCGGCCACCACAGGCTGGAGAGAGTCTCCAGGCCGCTTTCCAAGGAACCTGGGTGACTAGCCTGCTCGCCCCTGCCTCTCCTTAAGCGGCAACAAACAGGAAACTTTCTAGCCGGGATAGGCCGGAACAGCTGCCACGGCTGAGGCCTCGGAAGTGTATTTTGAGCGCGCGGCGGCGCCATTTGCGCTGGGACCCCAGTTCCTCCGGCCCCTCCAGCTCTGGCTTGGGCATTTCCCGCCCGAATCCTGAGCAGAGTGCAGCCGAGACCCGGTCTCCTGCAGAGCGAAATAATTCAAACCTTCTGCGGAGGGTTTTCCCCTTCAGAGCCTGAAGGACTGGGCCTTGTTGCCACGGTGCTCTGGAGGCGTGGGGCTGTGGCAGCGCACGCGGGTGGGCGCGCTCAGACCAGCGCTCGACGACGTGCGGCCGGAGGCCCGGCTCACACCGCACCCGCATTCTGGGCCGCACCCTGCCGCCCCCACCCTAAGCGAAAGGGCCGGGGACGAGCCCAAGGCGGAGCGGCGGATGCGCCGGTGCACTTTCTTCTTCTCAATTACGAAGATCAACTGGTCACACGAATTAATACTTTAGTTTATTGCTTGTTTGCTCTTAGAAAAACTGAAGTTTTAATCCTGACTTTACCTCTTTATACATCCACTTCCAATGGCGAAGTGGGATGAAACGGAGGAACTGACTTGTTACTGACGCTAAAGTAACAAAGAGTTGGAAGCCGAGAGAGAGAGAGAGAGAGAGAGAGAGAGAGAGAGAGAGAGAGAGCGCGAGCTAGGGCCAGTGAAAGCCTCATTGCCCGCCAGCCTGCTCCAGCAGCAGGGACGAAGAGGGAAGTACTAAGTCCCGGGCTCGCGCGGGTAGAGGCCTGGGCGGGGAAGACTACTTGCTGCGGCGCCCCAGCTCCAGGGCGGCCGAGCGTGCGACCCGCTGGACGGCAGCAAGGTTTCCTCCTCAAGGGTCAGAAGCTGTCTTGTTTGACAGAGAATAGGGCGGAGGTTAGGACGGACTTCGTCACCGGGTGAGAACGGGCGAGGATTCCAAGCCTTTTTAAGTGGCTGCGGCCGATGCCCCGAGGGCGCTCGCGTAGGAGCGCACCACGGAGGCTCCCCCGAAGGTCACGGGGACTCCCTGTGGAGACTCGGGCCCCTGAGCGTTGGCACAACGGCAGTCAGAAGGAAAAGGGGAGTAATTCTTAGGGCTGCATCTCCGACAAAGGGCACAAGAGGACAGGGAAGACTTAGATGCTCAGGGTTTGGGCGCTTGTCCGGAGGGACAGCCGTGATTTCTTAGAATGTACCCCTTCTTCCCCGCTCCCATCCAGTTCCTGTGCTTCAGAAGCCCGCGGGATAGGCTTAGAGGTGGCAAACAGACGCGGGAAGTGAGCCGTCTCTTCCTCCATTGCCACCAAGTTCAGGAAGACTCCCACTCGCTTCGGTATCTGGGAGGACCCACCCCCACCCCAGATTACCAACGTAGTGGGCAGCTAAGGCTTTCCGGGGCAGCACAGCCTCATGGTGTTGCAGTACTGAATTCGGGTCTTTCACACCCCTCCAAACTATTTCTTGTTGGACACTATACTTGGGTTTCCAGCTGGCCACTTCACGTTGACTAATTTTATAGATGAAATTCTCAGAAAAGTTCACGAGGAGATGCTTATGCAGAGAGGAAGGAAGAATTAAATTTCTTAAAGTGGAGCCGGCACTGAAATTAGATCGACACATATCTGCTGTCGTTTTTCTTGGCACCTCCACATCCCTATGCCAATTATTTCAAATGGTGTATTTTGTGATTATGAAAAAGTTGGCTGAACACGTTTTTACTACATAAAGCATATGAGGAGCAAGTGAAGAATATCATTAAGTGCCTAAACTGTGGGTCAAAACTAAAAATACTGCATATTGGTGGTTTGTGTTTCTCATTTATCTGTATAATGTCTTTTGCCTGTGTGGACACGAATCTAATGGGAGCAAGTAACTCATCATTAATCCTTCATATTGAGCAACAAGAAGAGAAAGACAAATATGTTTTGGCTCAGGAAACTGAAACCTTGTGTTCACCCAGGGCTCTTCTACGGCATTCATTGGTGTTATTAAGGGGTACGGTATTCCAGATATATTACAAGCTTTCTATTGGCAAAATTACCACATTCATAAAATGAGAGAATTCTTTTGAGGTACTGCTTATGGACTCTGGAAAAACTTTCTTATGCTGGGGTGAAAAACAAATCACTAGTTAAATCTGTGAGTGAATTCCTTCACAGATTAAAACAAAAACAAACAAACAAACAAAAAAGCAAGGCTGACCTGTGTAAATTCCACGGGGATATGGGGCAGATTTGCATGTCACTTTCTTTTCTCCTTTATGGAGATGCAGAGATCCAGTAGATGGTCTTTCTGGTAGTACAGTTAGAAATTGCTATTTAGTCTCACAAGGGTCAACAGTTTAATAGTTCAATATTTAAACAGTTTTCCCATCTGAGGTTTAAATTTTTATCATTGGAATATTTTTCACAAAAAGGAACAGGAGAGGATGGGTGGAATGTGGATCCCCCTTCTTTTTTTCCTCTTCAATGTGGTTTATTTTTGTTTTGCATGGTTTTTAGTAAGCCTCCAATTTTATATGTGCATGACTGAGATACTCAGGGGTCTGTGCTGGGAACAGCAATTAGCAAATTTATAAATCAAGGTCTGTTTACACTTCTTTGGGGGAAGTATAATCATTAGTTAATTTAAGTGAGATCGTTGCTGTAAGTGTCCAGGTGGAAAATGAGCCATGGTAGGGAGAACCCGCTGAGAAATGAGAAGAGGTGGGGGGTTTTAAGCAACTGGCGAGGACTAATCAACGTTTATTCAGAGCCATTAATGGCTTCACTTTGGGGTGGAATATTTTATTAACCGCAAGTGGTGATGGGCTTTGATACCAGAAATGTAAACAGGTTTTGGGATCACTATTTTCTTTTCTGTACTTTTAAAAAACTAGCCAGTGTCTAGTTTTGTCCTTATAGAGAAGCACATTAAAAAGTCTATACGTAAATGCATGTGCTTATACATGTTTCCCATGGATTCAGGTATGGAAAATGCATAGATTTATGGATGTGAAAATACCAGAGTGCTATATTCAACATCAAAACACTAGTTCTGAGTGGAATATCAATATTTAAGATCTAGAGGCTGGCATGTCTCTGTGTGTGTCTGCTTGTGCGAGTGTCTCTGTGTGTGTGCGCCCGTGCGCACGTGCACACATAAATTTGTAGGCCAGTTTAGCAAACTAAGGCTACATAAAATTTAGGAGGCCAAAAGTTTTGTGTAGCACTGGATAGTCATAGAGAGTTCCAGATTTGATACTGTTCTCATTTCTTTCTTTCTTTTCTTTTCTTTTTTTGGGCAGAGCCAGGGATTGAACTGAGATCCTTGCACTCAAGCGCTTATTCTTCTGCGCTATCTCCCCAGCCTGGAGATTGTTCTCATTTAAATCTCAGATTAACTGGTGATTTTGACCCAAGTCTAAGAGAAAACACCAGAAAATGAGATTGCATAGACACAAGTTTTAAAAAATGGGCACAAAGGAAAATTTCGAACTAAATTAAACATTTATTTTTGTGAATAATGCCCTTTTTATTTCGGATGAACAGAATGTTGCTTTTAATTCTGACTGTAATTTTATGTTTCCCCATATGCAAAGTACACGGAATAACTAAATGAAATCTGGGTAATAATCGTTTTTATAGAAACAACGAAAGAAATATTTACATGTAGGGAAATTAAGGACCTAAGGAATATATATGTAGAATTTTCCTCCAATTTATTTATTTGCTTAATAGTATAATTGCTGAGGCTTAAATAAGCTGCTTGCAGAAACCAGCCATACCTTTAATAGGATTAGAAAGTAAAACAAACAAACAAAAGATGCACCGCATAGCGCAGCAAGTTCTCTCTGAAAGGGATCATTAGAAGTCCTTATCGTATACTGGGCCTAGCCGCAGCCTTGGGGTTTTGACTCTTCCTCTTCAACTAGGTGAACCGATTAATTCCATCTCCACATATCCATATCGGAACTCAAGGATAAAGCTTCAGATGGCTCTGAAAATAGTTAACCCCCTTGTCTTCCCGTCCCCACTACTCGCTTCTCAACCTCAACACACACTGCAAAGTCCGCTCCTCCGACCCCGATTTTCTTTTTGGAATGACTTCACCGCGGAAGGAACTGAGATTACATCCCTTCCTGCGAGCCTTTCCCTGGAAAAACGGGGCATTTTTGATGACTTTCTCAAGTCGAATCAGAGCTAGGCCGTGTGGTCTCTGCGAGGCGGAGGGGCTGGGCTGTCTGAATGCATCGCTGGCGGGGGGCAGCCGGCCGCTGGGCTGCTGGGGCGCGCGCTGGCGCTGCGCTCCTGGCCAGAGAGTCTGCCGGGCCTTACTCCGCGGTTTCGGCAGAGCCTTTGAAACCAGGGAGCCCGGAATCCTGAGGGACCTTCGGCGCCCTTCTTAGTTCTAATTACATCCTGGAGCAATGCGGGGATTCTGGGGTAACCAGGAAAGCCTTGGTAAAAATCATTCCCCCCAAAATAATCAGACCCCCCAAAACCAACAAATCAGAAAAACAAACGGAACCCAAGGATCCTACACCTCGCGCCCTGAGGGGAGTTTGAGTTTTGCTTTCATCAAGCTGAACAAATTTCCGAGGAATCAAACTGACTTCAAACATTAGCAATTAGAAACCAAGAATCCCTGGGCCTGCACAACTTTTAATCCATAACCATTTCCAAATGGGTAAATCTAGGGTCAGTATGTACTATAGCCTGCCGGTTACAAAAGAATTTCATCCTGTCCGTTGGGGCCTTAGAGGGTCCCTGTGTGCCCAAGGACTGTAGTCCATAATGCTAGAGATGCTCTAGTCGGGAACCAGCATTGCTCAAGAAAGAGAGGGATAGCAAACAATGATCTTTCACACTGTTCCTTGGGATTACCAAACAATAAAATAATTATTCCCCTAAAAAGGAAACCACCCATTTTAACCAAGTAGATGAAGTCATTACTAGTCACTGAAATGCCTAAATTCACTAAGCCTTCAGGAAAGGCGTCCCTGGAGCTCAGCCCTGCCGGCAAAGGGAAGTCCGGCCCGGAGCACTACTGGCTCCAAAGCTTCAACCTCTACAGACCACAGGGCCCAGGACTAGATTCCTGGGCTTAAGTGACTTGGGTGGGTTTCAGCTTCCATTTTTAATACTAAAAAATAAATACTGATGTTTCCAGTGGAATGGGGCAAGTGACTGTATTAATAAGTGATTGTGAGCCACTTCCTTCAGCAATGAAGTCCAAAAGGGGCTATATGAAATGTTTTGAAAAGGAGTTTAGGTAGAAAATTGAAAGTATAAACGAGCATGCAGAAGAATAGAAATCTGAATAGAAAAACCTTTTAGAAACCTTAGCTGCTTACTGCAGTGTCTTATGGGTCTCCACTCTACTTAAAAGCTTTCAACACAGACCCTCATATTTTATTTTATATCTATGTATTACAGTAAGAAGAGGGCTGGATTACTTTTAATTAGTAGACCTCGTGTCCAGAGCTATTTTTACCACTACTTTTGGAAACAGGGATATAGAGATAGACATATTAATGTTGAAAGACAGTGTTTTAAAGTTGTTTCATAGCCACAGATGAGGCCTCAGTTCCTGGTTTATGAGATGAGAGAGCTGGGCTCGGATGAAACCTGAGGCCCCTCTAGCTCTAAAATCTTGTAATCCTGTTACGTTTTCTTTGTGAAATAATAACATTTTCTCCTAATGTACCTTGGCCATCCCACGACCATCCTTTACTTAGCTGAAAGGAGGGATTTTACTGAAATTGTGGAAAGTAGCAGTAATAGCAACACAAAGCCCAAAATGATCTTTCTGACCTAAAATTAAGAGCTTCCCTAAAACTCTTGAAAAAGATTTATATTAATATCATATGTTCAGAAGTCCCAAATAAGTGATTTCCAGTCCTTTGTATTTGATATGACCTATTGTTGCCTGTGTAAATGATGCTGAAAGGGGATTTATAACATTAACGAAGTGAAAGTGAATGTAAATTTTGATGTTTAGAACATTTGCTAAGCAATTCCCAGAAAAAAATGTAGATTTGAAAAAAAAAAGTTTGAGAAAAGCAACTTTGTCATTGGTGAATTAATCTGTAAAAAAGAAAAAACAAAACAAAACAAAACAACCCTTAACTGCTTCCCCCTTACTATTTGAGCCTGATGGAAAGTGCTAGTAACTATTTTTCATGTCTAGTCTGCTAAGCCGAGATCTTGATCTGGCAGGAAAGTGAGAATGCTAAAAGGATGACTTAGTAACAGGCAAAACGCTTGTCAACAAGCGAGGTCAGAAGACAGCTTAGCATTCAAGACCTCTATTCATAGCAGCTGAACCCGAGGCAGGGTCAGATGCAAAACTGGGCCCAGTGTACACCTAGGCAGATTTTGCTTGTTTCCATCTTGTGAGATGTTATTTTTTTCAGAGTTCTGCAGCTGGGTTCAAGCTTTAGTGACTGCTTTCAGTCTCATTTGATGTCTCTCTTTTGTTCAGTCGCTGTTCAGATTTCTGTAATCATGGAGTCCATGAATGTAGTATTTGTCCTTTACTCCTATTTGATAAAACACCTCTGGGCAGGAATCTCATCTTCATTGCTTTTGTTTCTTCAGAACTTACCACAGGGGCTGGCCCATAGAAAGCATTTATCAACAGTAATAATATAATGATAATGATAGTAAAATATGAACAGTAATAACAGAAAGCAGCATTTATTGAACATGTACTATGCGACACTCATTGTCCTAAACATACATATGTGCATATGGATATAAGTAACACATGTGCATGAATTTCAGCTAATATACAGCAGTGGTGTATATCGAAGCAGTCCAGTGAGATACTTGTACTAACATTTCTATTTGGTGCAGTAAACACATCAGCTATACAGGGTAATGTCCAAACACTTAGATTCTTAGTGTTAAAGTACTTGTACCTAAGCTTTAATTCTAACACTTGGTAGTTGTATGAATGGGCAAAATAATTAGTCGTCGTCATCGTCACCATTGTCTTCTTCTTCTTCTTCTTCTTCTTCTTCTTCTTCTTCTTCTTCTTCTTCTTCTTCTTCGTCTTCGTCTTCGTCTTCGTCTTCGTCTTCGTCTTCGTCTTCTTCTTCTTCTTCCTCTTCTTCTTCGTTCACCTTCGCCTTCACCTTCACCTTCGCCTTCGTCTTTTTGAGACAAGGTCTTGCTATGCAGTTCAAGCTGGCCTTTAGCTCACTTTGTAGCCCCAGGCTGGTCTTTGAGCTCACATTGATCCTTCTACCTCAGCCTCCCAAGTGCTAAGATTACAGAGGTGCACTAACACATGTGGCTAGTTACTCTTCTTTAACCCCAGTTTTTTTTTAATCTGTGAGTTGGAATAATAAGTGTGTTCATTGAAGAGTTAATGTGAATATAACTCAAATGATGAATATATAGGAAGAAAGGAGTACTTAGGACATTGCCTATTATTTATAGCAACTGAACTGTTAGTGGTTACATACCTTAGGAACAAGTTTGAGTAAAAAAATTGTCACCAATTATAATCTGTGAGCAGCCACTATCTCTTTTGGCATACTTCTGCTTTGATTGGAATGTTTAGGAATATAGAGGGGATCCTCAGTTGTTTACAGTCTACAGTTAAAAGTTACAGAATCTGAGTATGGGTGGCTGATAAAGTAAAACAGAGCTGAGACCTGTTGTTATTATTCAAAGTTTCACTGAGGAAAAAAGCCAGAACCTGAGTGAACAGCTGCATGCAGGCATGATGGCAAGGGTGCAATCCAAGGTGGAGATTGGGGCTGGCACTAGGAGAAGGTACGGTGGGCAGAAGGCTGGGTTCAGCTCTATGAGTGTCCCCAGAACCTGGCTCTGAAGGCATGTTCCTAAATATGGGGAAGTGGAATAGTACAAGGATGCATCTCTGTGGTTAGTAACTGGTGTTTCTGCATGGAATCCAGAAATCGTCAAATATCAGGCTTTCTCCAATCTGAAGTAGATTTACTCTTTGTAAAGCTGTATTTTGATAGACCTTCAGGATTTTGGACAACTAAGCCAGCTACAGCAGTTAGTTGAGGCTGCAATAAAAATTTTTGAATGTTGCTTGACTGAGTTAAGTTGAGAGAGATAAATAGGTGTGTAGGGGTAGCACAGAGGGGCTAAACTAAAGAAAGTCCTGTAACTGAATGAAAGTGGTAGGAGACACTGGTTGGAACTCAAATCTGACTGGCTTGTTTTGCCCAATTAGTATTTTCCTTTCAGAAAACAGAAGCCTGCATTTGGTCATTTACCATTTAAAGAATATAATGATACTCTAGACTTGGTTTATATTGTTTCCTGGCAGCAGAGGAAGAAGACCTGTTTCTTGGGAGAGAGGACTGGAGAAGAGGTCCCTCTTTGTCTCCTTCAAGAGGCATCTACCCTCAGTGCAGTGTTAGGTGAGTTACCAAATTTGTGAATCTTCAATTTGCTGATCTGTAAAATGAGGAAACAATTACAGCCCTCAGGTTCTGGGCCTTTACGGAAGGTAGATGCTCTTTCTGCCTAGAATCCAGACTTTGATTTTCAAGACAGACTCTGTCCCACTCCGAAACAGATGGAGTCTTACAGTCAATCTCTCCACTCAAGGTGCTCACACCTCTAACCAACAGCAACTTTCAAGGCTCGTGGGCACCCTCTAGCAGCACTGTGCTGATGATTTCATTCACATTCTTTCATTGTTTCTACCCCATAGTCCCAGGAGGGAAGTAATTGTTTCCCTATTTTCCAGATCACCAAGTTGAAGATCAACAAATTTAGTAACTCACCTGCAGTCACACAGCTTCAGTGCACTATCCAGAAGTTAAAGAGCTACATGGCTCCAGTGTCCATATCCTTAGCCAGTAGGCTAGATGGCCTGCCTGCCCTAAATTGTCCTCTGATCTTAAGTGATCAAGGGAGGATATTTAGTGGCTGAGGATTGAGCCTTGCTGTCTCTGCTACCCCCAAAGCAAGAGTTGTTCAATCATAAATGAGAGAACTTATTTGTAGTTTCTAGGTCTCTATCCTTTTTTGCCTGTTATTATTAGTCCCTGTAGTCCTAAAGTGACTTCTTCACTTCTGCTGGGAGATGACATTATGTGACAGCAGCGTAAGCTTGAGTTTCTAAACCACAATCTTGGGATGGGACTTCCTAATATGACCTGCTGTTCTTTGGCTTTAGTGCACAGAAATCCCAGGGTCTGAAGTGTAATGGCCACAGACCGAATTTGATCTAAACCCTCCCCATCTTAAATCCCCTTGTGCAGTGAAATTCAGGGGAACTTTAACCGTTCTGTTTTACTCATTCCTTTCTCCATTCACAACGGGATGGATGGAATCTCACTGGTAATTGGTTCAAAATGGAACAGCTTAGAAACATATCAGTTGCAGTGACTGGCAATTCGTGCGTTTCTAAGTACTGTTGATTTTTTTTTTTTTTTCAAACTTAGCAATCACAGCTGAAATCCTTTTGCCATGGATTGAATTTACAAAGGAAGAGATTCCGATTTCCACAGTGGCTTCTTTTTAATGCCCAAGGATTAGGAAACTGCCTTGAGTACCTATGGCAAGTATACCAGCTCTTACAGTCACAGCTTTAACTTTAACCTCTGAGTAACTGCTCTGATTCATTTATTTTGTAACAGCTCTATTTAGAGCAGCCTTCAGTATGGGATCAGTTCTTTGCAGAGATTTCTCATCCTGGTAGACTTTTGGGGTCTGCTACATTTCTTCTGTTTCACTGTACGTGGCGTGTGAGCAGTAAGTTCTAGAAAACTGAAACTTAGCAGCAGGTTTCAGGAGTTTTTCTTTTCTTTCTTTTTTCTTTCCTAGTCCACCTGTTCACTGTCCTTCCGTCACTTCTCCTCCCACTCCAAGCAACCTTCCACTTTTAGGAAGTCTGATGTCGCCAAAAGGGATTTGGAGAAATTCTACTTCCCCTAGCCCCCCAGTTTTCCTTTTGTGGGTTTTTACATTAATAGGTTTCTTTGTGGATTAATTGTGTATCTGTTAAATTTCTGTCTGTTATTCTCAATGACAGAAAAGTGGATTTAATAAACTAACAAGAAAAATGTCAAGTCCAACTTTTTTTAATCTTTGTTTCTCCTCCTCCTCTCAGCCCTACTTTGTGCAGCTAGTAGGTTTCTGTGACTTGGCATGGTCCTGCAGCAACATGAGCATATGAATCTTTGGGCCTGTTCCCTTTCCTAGTGCCCAAACTCTTGAAATATAGACTGTGGTGGAGGATAAGATAAGTGCTACATCTTGGGTGATCTACTGGCTCTCGTCCATGAGATTTGTTCAATTAGATGTGTACTTTCTGCAAGGTATGCAGCCATCCAGACTTTGGAAATTTCCTTTTTTCCTCCAGCATTCAGAGTCCTAGGTGCATGACCACCATCTGTCCTGGGAACACTAGATACAATCTGGTGCAACTGTTCATGACACAGATTAGGCTGTGACATCATGTAGATTTAAGGCGTCCCTGTGATATTCTGACTGGGTGGTAGGTATACTGCAGGAATTTTCCTACAGACTTGGGCCAATCGAACTGAAGTATGGATGAGCAAATAGTAAACTGAACTTCAGTGTGTGTGTGTGTGTGTGTGTGTGTGTGTGTGTGTGTGCATGTGTGCGCAGTGGATGGCAGGAACTAGTGAGAGGTGCTATGGAGAACTGGGTGTAACCATTCTCCAGCCTGCGTGGGTGAATTGGTTCCGGATGTTAACATTTTTTCCTTGGGACTTGACTACATTTTTCTTATTTTTGACTGTCTGTTTTCCTGCCCAAGTCGTTAGGACTCCACAGCTGTGTGGTTTATTGCTCGTAAGCACCGAGAGTGAAAAGATCTGCTTTGTTATGAGCATGGCTTCTGGGTGTGCACATAGGTATAGAACATAGAAGGGGTTTTATCCAGAATTTGTTGGTGAACTTTGAGCATTTTGTTCATCTTCTTGACAGCTCGTGTTAGCCCTGTAGCGTATTTGATGGTGTTTGTCCAGAGATGAGTACGTAATGTTCTCAAGGGCACACAGTCCTTCATATCTTAGATACAGAAGAGGCTGACTAGTGCGAAAATCCAAGGAGATGGAGGGCACAGAGTCAACACTGCATGGTAGAGCAGTGTAGGCCTGATGGTCAAGAAGACCTATATGCAAACCTCGTGCTGGCTGTGCAGCCTTTGGCAACGACTGAACCCCTCTGTGGCACAGGTGTGTGCATGGAAGACGAGGTTAGCAATACCTGCTGCAGGGCTGCCGTGTGGTAAATATGATGGGTGTGGCCCAGGGCTTGATGCACACAAGTGCTCAATACATAAAAGTGCTTGAGGGGCTGGTGAGATGGCTCAGTGGTCTAAAGCACCTACTTAGAACAAGCTTAGCAAAGCACAGGGACCATGGTTCAATTCCCCAGCACCACATGCCAGCCAGCTCCGCCCCCTGGTGGGCTGAGCTGGCCACACACACACACACACACACACACACATAAATAAATAATTTAAAAAAAAAAAGAGCACTTGATATTACCTGTGAAGGACCACTTGAGCAGCTCTCCTTGAAAGAAGAGTGACTGTCTCCATTTTGACTGAGCCTGACCCTATTTCCTTGTATTGGTATGTACAGAGCTGACTAAGACTTCTGTTTATCCTTTCAAGTGGCCTTAAGCAATGTATATTGGTCTAGTTGAGGTGCTGGTGATAGTCCTTGAAGGTGGCATGTGTGTTTCCCTGGTAACCTACACCTGCTGCTCTTTAATGTGAGCCGGGCTGAGACAGGACAAAGAGCCAATGCTCCATGCTGCCAGCAGGGATGATCGAGCCTCAAGACAGAAGCTATGACTTCCTGAGGCTTGAAAGACTACATCAAGGCTGAAGCACCAGACCCCCAAAACATTAGATACTATCTCAATAGCATAATGCAGATTACTTTCTCTGCATATCCTCTCTGCATATGGCAGAGGTAAATGTAGGCCACCCACCTAGCTCAGCTCACAGTAGTCACCTGCTTCCCACAATTCTCAGTCATTCCTCCTCAAGCCACTCCTCCACTGAATGAAACTGGGTGAAGCTGTGGGTCAGCCTCTTTGTTCCAGAAATCCATCTTCATGGCGGACTTGGGGCCCCTTGGCTCCCTAATAATTATAAATATGTTTTAGTGGCTTTACTTTCACCATGGGTTACACTGAGAGTGGTAGATTGTGACATTAACTTGGTGGGATTCCAATAATGTATCTTTGGGATTATAAATATTAACTTCTTGGACTGAGATGAAAACCAGGAAGGGACTCCTACAATTACCATTTGTGCACCTTGTCCTTATCACATTTTTGGTAAAGGGCAAAAACTTACACTTTTCATTATTTTGTTGAGTCAATTTGGCCTGTTGCCTGTGGGGTTTCTTTGAGGGGTGAGTAGATTCTGGGAATTGAACTTGGGACCTCATACTTGCTGGCCAGGTACTGTACCACTGAGCTAAATCCCCAGCCCCCACTTTTCATTGTTTTTATTGCAAATTATCTGGAGAGTATTAGCAATGCTCTCCAGCTACCCCTCTCACCTTGTGTGCTCTGCTGCCCTGTTCTTAGCCGCCCTTCTTCATGTGTTGCTCCTCTGCCTCCTCGCCTTTGTTTCTGCTACTGCTTTTGGCAGCCATTTCTCCTCTCACTGGCCTTCTAAGGCCCACACTAAAGAAAGTTTATTCTACTTTCACAGCCTACCTTAAACACCCAATAGGACAGGAATATTCCAACATATAGAACAACAAGTTGACCTAAGCCTTAATGACATGATGTCCAAAGTCAAACATGTGAAGGACTCAGAAAATTATACATGCTGACAGCAGAGCTCCAGCTTAGTTATCACCACAGTGGAGAAAAGTCTCAGGGATTTTTTATCTGCACTTGGTGTCTGCTGTACACAACTTGTCTTTTTGGGGCCCTCTCTGTCTCAGAATGATGCTAGGGCTTCTATGATTGTGTGATCATAAAGGAATCCCCGCTAGATGATCTACAACTCTCCTAGATATAGCCAAAGTTATATAAAAGCATGGTCTTCCTTTGGCCACTGTGATCAGAAGGCTCCTCTTAAAGGGAGGTCTTCACCAAGCAATTGATTAGATCATTTCTGAGCCAGCCTGCTGTCCTGCCTTTGTATTCACAGAATATCTGCAAACGTCATACTACTAACTGGCCTGTTCTTTCATTAGCAGGAGAAACACCTTCCTTCCTTCCTTCCTTCCTTCCTTCCTTCCTTCCTTCCTTTCTTTCTTTCTTTTTCTTTAGGGCTTGGAATTGAGCCCAAGGCCTTTGCACTGAGCTATAGCCTCAGCCCCTTTAAAAATCTTTATTATTATTGATTTTGAGACAGATTCTTCCCCATCACTATGTTGCCCAGGGTCCTTCTTAGTCACTCCCATGTCATCTTCCTGCCTCAGCCTCACAGATTCCTGGGATGGCAGGTTTATACCACCATATCTAGCTGATGCCTGTTATATTCTTTTTTGCCTTTTTGGATAGGCATTAGCCTTTAGACTCCTGGGCAACTGATATATCCAGGGAGATATTGGGTTCAGTCATCTCTGCTCTGTGGCTATCTTTGAACACTTACAAATGCATACACACATGTACAACCTTTAACCTTTTCTACATTTTAGAATTGGTCCTTACACATGCCAGTTTATCTCTCATCTCCATAATGAGATACAACCATGAAAATTTGAGTGAGAAACAAATATTATCTAATTGCAGTATTAGCAAGACATTTTTGCAGATAAAGATGTCTGAAGGTTTTCTGTGTGGAATTTGTTTTGGAGCTATTTTGCCTGATAAGATATTAGCATTCAGAAATATGATTAGTTTGTGGAAGAATCTTTGTCCTATCTTTCCCTGTTTGTTTCAGGCTTTTTATCCATAGCCACCTGTTTTCTGCCCAGTGAAGGAGGATAAAATAAAAGGAAAGGAAATATGAAAATGCCAAGTGTTAACCAGAAGTTTAAAAATATCTCTAAATGAAAGACAGATTACATTTGTTTGCTCGAGAAAGCGGAGTTATGTTAAGTTCAAGCAAAATGATAGGAATTCTCATGCTTTTCCTTCATACAAGTAGTGGGAATATGTGAGTGAACTGGCAGTATGGCCTAGTTCAGAGTTCACCTTTTTACTGAGGGGAAGGCAATTTCCTCCAGCAGAGAAAACAGAAAAAGGATTTCTGAAACACAAGACAATCTTGGAGTAAGCTGGAAGGCCAAGGAACATGAAGCAGCTCTTTGAGACTGTGTTTTGGAAACAGCAGTAACAAAGCATGATGGTTGCTGATAGAGTTTTTGGTACTTTTTGTTTTTTGTCAAATTGAATATTGTCTTAATTACCTTTTTCATTGCTTGCTAAAGGTAAAGGGTAAAAGGTTCGGTTTGACTCACAGTTTATCCAAATTTCCATCCATGGTGGGGTGGCTCCGTGACAGGATGGCATGGCAGAAGCCCATTGCAGGGCAGGCAGGACATAGCCAAGTCTAAAATCTCTTGTGAGATTTAAGGCAAACTCTTAGCTGCAAGCCCCTGGACAAATAAAAAGACAAATAAAAAGATGCTTCTGACATCCAATGCACAAGATAGACATTTGTATTTCAAAAGCTACAAAGAGGAGGATAGAAAAGAATGGGAACAGAGAAAGACCATCTGCTTTGGCTACCTGCAAAAGCAGGGCAAACATGATATCCTGTAGTTCAATGTCCAGCATCCCCAGCAATCTGCGGCAAGTTATGAACTAAAAAAGGCTTGCATGGCTCGGCCCCTAGAGCATATCTGGTGGTTGCAGCCCCCATGGCTTCTCTCCTTGGCCAGATTTGCTCTTTGCAGTTTTCCTCAGATAATCCATGTTCCTAGCTTTTTTGTTGCACTTTTGCCATCTCTCTCACACAAACTTTTTTCACACACTGCCTCCTCAGGGGGCACTGTCTGGGATCCCACATCATCTTCTGAAATCTGAAGCCCTCCTGACCCCACAACTCTTGTATTCTTCATGCAGGTCCAACACCACCTAGGTGATGCTAAAGTCTTTCACCAGCTGAAGTGGTAGATAGACTTTATTCTTTCTTGGCGGTAGGGTTTGAATGACTGGATTGATGAGCACTACAAAGAAGGTTCTGTGGAAACACTTCCTTAGGCCACTGCTGTTCTGGAACATTATGTTCTGGGGCTCATTTCTCAAAGCAAAGCTCTTTACCTTGGCAAATTTGAGGCTACAAATGGTGGAATCCTGCTAGTTCTTATAATGTCCTCAGGTGTTTTTTCTGTTGTCCTTGTTTTAAAATTAATTTTATTGAGAAACAAATAGCAATGAGACAGTTACAAAACAGGTTAGTAGGACAGTTACAATAATTAATACATTGCATATTGTTGTCTTCATAGTAGTTATTCATAGTACAAGGTGCAGACATGACATCTTGTCCAAGCACTATTAGTACAAATCTTTATTCTCATTGTTTCTGTTGTCCTGTTCCTTCTCAGCAACAGTTCACTCTCCTCCATTTTTGTAGTGTGCAACCTTTCTGAAGCTCCCTTTGTAGCCAAACTCACAATATTTTATACCATTCTGCTGAGCTTTTTGCTATTGATTCTCAACATAAATCTGGATAAAAGTCCCCAGCAGTAACCATGCCATGGGCCCAACTTTAGACTGTCTTGAAATTTCTTCTGCAAGAATAACTAGTCCACTGCCCTTAATCTCAATCTCAGGAAAGTCTCTGGACATGAGCAAAATTCAGATAAAAATTTTCAATCAGAGAATAATGCACATGACCTGGAGACTAACAGCTAATGTTGTTTTTCTTCACAACAGAAACTTCCTGAGCCTGGTCTTTATTGGCGTCATTTCTATCAGAATTTTGGCCTTTTGAACACTGAGCAGAATCTCCCATCAAGCACAGCTTTGGGGCTGGTGAGATGGCTCAGTGGTCTAAAGCACTTATTTAGAACAAGTTTAGCAAAGCACAGGGACTGCTGTTCAATCCCCCAGCACCACATGCCAGCCAGCCCCGCCCCCTGGTGGGTGGAGCTGCCCCCCCAACACAAATAAAAAAAAACAAAATTTAAAAAAAAAATCAACAGAAAAAAAAAAAAAAGCACAGCATTAAGTATTCCAGGCTGTCTGTCTGTCTATCATCTCAGAAGCTTTCCAAACGCTTCCCGCTAGCTAATTCCAATGGCTCATGAACCACACAGTCAGGTACAGCCACGGCAATGACCCCACTTCTCTAGTACCAAATTCTGTCATACTTTTTCTCTTTGTTGAGACAAAATACCTGACACCCAAAGTTAAAGGTGAGAACGTTCATTTAGCTCAATTTATAGAGATTGCAATTATAGTTGACTAGCTCTGAGACACATGACAAGGCGGAGAGGCCACTGCCAAGGAAAAACAGCTTATGATCAGCAGAAGGCAGCAGAACAGTGAAGGGGTGAAGAAGCACTGGGCGATGGCAGCAGCCGTCTGTTTGTTCCTTATATTCCATTCAGGCTCGCATTCAGGGTGGGGCACCCTTAATCATAGCATCAAAAAAAAAAAAAAACCCACATAGCATCATACCATTAATTTTAGCATTATACCCTTAATCCCTTTATTATGCCCTAGATCCAGACACCTTTGAAAAGCCCCACCCATTAAGGCATAACACATGTTAAGTCTTTAATACTCTTCTGGGTCTGACTCATATAATCAAGGAGGAAAAGAGCCTTTCTCTGTTCTTTCCCTTGTCTTCTGAACTGGTACTTGTAGCTAGAACTTGCTGTAGAAGAATGAGACCTCCAAATTTGCTCTTGTTTGAGCTCTCAGCTACTATGCACACACTGGTGGTGGATTGTGGGGATAAGCCAGTGCCATTGTGGATTCTACTAAAAACTATGGTTTTAAAGCCATAGTTATATTCTGTATGCTGCCAAGTATAAATAGCCTTTGAGAGTGAAACTTTCACAAGGAACCTGGAGTTCAGGGAAAATTGATGCTTTGAACTTCAAGCATGGGGTGCCGGGGAGATAGCTCAGTGGCTTAAGCGCCTGCCTGGCAAACACAAGGTCCTGAGTTAAATCCCCAGTACCAAACAAAACAAAACAAAAAACTAACTGAACTTCATGCATGGGAAACATTTTTAGTGCTTTGCTGGTGAATAAGTTGGATGACTGAGTATGTCTTCTCTGTTGGCATCTTTGACTCTGTATCACAAAGATACTTTTTCAAAATATATTGTGGACCCTTCATGTTCATAGCCAATGAACTCTATGAATTGTTGAATGACTTATCAACTTTTGAGGATCTACAACACCAAAATTATACTTATTCTGAATCCCCTTTAGAAAGGACCTGTGATTCAGGAACTCAACCTGAGGACGGGATCAATGACAACTATCTAACACTTAGTGATATGCCATTAAAGACCATATTTGCATATCTTCAAATGACAGTGGGGCATTGCAGATGCCAAAGCACATTCTGAGGATAACATATTATCTATAAAGTTTGAAAGTTCTATTCCTTCATCAGTGTGTTGCTTCTGCACTAAGCTATCATCTTCTCTCCAGGCTCTCATGGTCTAGAAGGTCAGGATCAACATCCATTGAAACTATGCCCAGAAGATTACTGCCCTGTGGTCCCTATAATGATCATATAGCTTAAGTGATTCTTTTTCACAAAGATTTGGTCTTTGAGTAAGGGAGAAGAGAGAATGAATCTAAGCCACAGAATTTGAGAGTGGCATGTCATTGGAACTGCTCAAGTACAGGGAGAGAGTACATTTGCCTAGCACAGACACCCTGAGGAAGATGATCTGGTTATTGCTTCAGTTGCCTATCATGACTTGTAAGAGGATTTCTCTTTAGCCCAGATCTTGGTAATAGGGTATCCTAAATGATGTACTGATTGGCATTAGAGCCACTGCATCTTGAGAAACTTAGAAATTCACCTCCTGATTCCACATTTTTTCAAAAAAACATTTTCATCATCTGGTACTCAATTTGGAGACTTAAGACTTATCATGTTTGTGTGGAAAGGAGTCTAGGTGAAAAAGGAAACCCCTGTTCCTGGCTCAGGAGTGATGCTCACTGTAGTCTATAATTGCAAGTCCCACATCTCAGGCATTTCCATAGCTGGGAAGTGTGGCACCAGCAGCCTGCACTGAGAGCCTTAATCAGATCCACAGAGTGTCAAATACTCTCTATGCTGAGAACTTTTGGGCCTTTCTTTCTTCGTTCACCAATGTGAACAAATGGCCTGTTTACTTTTGAACACAAAACACTCTCAGCACCAACTTTTCTGATCTTCTGAGTCATCTCTGTCAATATATTTATGTTTTGCTTTCACCAGTGAGATGTATAGTTGGGCACTGCCATAGTCTACGTTTTGAAATTTATGAAATTTCACCAACTGTACTTGTAAGTGTAGGGTGGGAAAAATCTTTTTTCATTGCATAAAAGTACTTATTTTTAGATGGTCTTGATAGAAATGCTACACAGGACAAAAAGAATTGTATTAGTTTGAAGAGGACAAATGCCTATTCCCTTGGTGAAGCCAGATTTTTGTATTCCACATTTGCTAAACGTTGTATCTTCCTATTTGATAGTTGAAAATAAAACTGTTTAGTTTCAAAGAATTTCATAAAGTAAAATTCAAAATGCTTTATAGGGGTCAAATTCTAAAACAATGCATAAATTATGGTTAAGGAAAATCCCTAAGTCAGTTTTCCTAGGAGAATATTGAATGAAAAAGCTTATATGAGAAAACTTGTTAGAAACCTACTAGGAGCAGGAAGCTAACAAGGTAGGTGAATCATTTACCTCTGTGATTCTTATTGCTTCACGGGAGTAAGGGAGAGTGCAGCATACCAATGGCCTTGCTTCGTTTCTCTTCTCTTCTTGTCTCGTCTCGCCTAGTTTCTTCTCTTCTCGTCTCGTCTCATCTAGTTCTCTCCTCTCCTCTCCTCT